>NW_026782709.1:0-69805 GCF_031769215.1 Ylistrum balloti
TGTACAATGATACAGTCAGGTGTACAATGATGATGATACAGTCAGGTGTACAATGATGATGATACAGTCCGGTGTACAATGATGATGATACAGTCAGGTGTACAATGATGATGATACAGTCAGGTGTACAATGATGATGATACAGTCAGGTGTACAATGATGATGATACAGTCAGGTGTACAATGATGATGATACAGTCAGGTGTACAATGATGATGATACAGTCAGGTGTACAATGATGATGATACAGTCCGGTGTACAATGATGATGATAGTCAGGTGTACAATGATGATGATGATGATACAGTCAGGTGTACAATGATGATGATACAGTCAGGTGTACAATGATGATGATACAGTCAGGTGTACAATGATGATGATACAGTCCGGTGTACAATGATGATGATACAGTCAGGTGTACAATGATGATGATACAGTCAGGTGTACAATGATGATGATACAGTCAGGTGTACAATGATACAGTCAGGTGTACAATGATACAGTCAGGTGTACAATGATGATGATACAGTCAGGTGTACAATGATGATGATACAGTCAGGTGTACAATGATGATGATACAGTCAGGTGTACAATGACAATGATACAGTTAGGTGTACAATGATGATGATACAGTCAGGTGTACAATGATACAGTCAGGTGTACAATGATGATGATACAGTCAGGTGTACAATGATGATGATACAGTCAGGTGTACAATGATGATGATACAGTCAGGTGTACAATGATGATGATACAGTCAGGTGTACAATGATGATGATACAGTCAGGTGTACAATGATGATGATACAGTCAGGTGTACAATGATACAGTCAGGTGTACAATGATGATGATACAGTCAGGTGTACAATGATGATGATACAGTCAGGTGTACAATGATGATGATACAGTCAGGTGTACAATGATGATGATACAGTCAGGTGTACAATGATGATGATACAGTCAGGTGTACAATGATGATGATACAGTCAGGTGTACAATGATGATGATACAGTCAGGTGTACAATGATGATGATACAGTCAGGTGTACAATGATGATGATACAGTCAGGTGTACCATGATGATGATACAGTCAGGTGTACAATGATGATGATACAGTCAGGTGTACAATGATGATGATACAGTCAGGTGTACAATGATGATGATACAGTCAGGTGTACCATGATGATGATACAGTCAGGTGTACAATGATACAGTCAGGTGTACAATGATGATGATACAGTCAGGTGTACAAGTCCGGTGTACAGTGATGATGATACAGTCAGGTGTACAATGATGATGATACAGTCAGGTGTACAATGATGATGATACAGTCAGGTGTACAATGATGATGATACAGTCAGGTGTACAATGATGATGATACAGTCAGGTGTACAATGATGATGATACAGTCAGGTGTACAATGATGATGATACAGTCAGGTGTACAATGATGATGATACAGTCAGGTGTACAATGATGATGATACAGTCAGGTGTACAATGATACAGTCAGGTGTACAATGATGTCAGGTGTACAATGAAACAGTCAAGTGTACAATGATACAGTCAGGTGTACAATGATGATGATACAGTCAGGTGTACAATGATACAGTCAGGTGTACAATGATACAGTCAGGTGTACCATGATGATGATACAGTTAGGTGTACAATGATGATGATACAGTCAGGTGTACAATGATACAGTCAGGTGTACAATGATGATGATACAGTCAGGTGTACAATGATGATGATACAGTTAGGTGTACAATGATACAGTCAGGTGTACAATGATGATGATACAGTCAGGTGTACAATGATGATGATACAGTCAGGTGATGATACAGTCAGGTGTACAATGAATGAGGTGTACAGTGGTGTACAATGATACAGTCAGGTGTACAATGATGATGATACAGTCAGGTGTACATGATGATACAGTCAGTTGTACAATGATGATGATACAGTCAGGTGTACAATGATGATGATACAGTCAGGTGTACAATGATGATGATACAGTCAGGTGTACAATGATGATGATACAGTCAGGTGTACAATGATGATGATACAGTTAGGTGTACAATGATGATGATACAGTCAGGTGTACAATGATGATGATACAGTCAGGTGTACAATGATGATGATACACAGGTGTACAATGATGATGATACAGTCAGGTGTACAATGATGATGATACAGTCAGGTGTACAATGATGATGATACAGTCAGGTGTACAATGATGATGATACAGTCAGGTGTACAATGATGATGATACAGTCAGGTGTACAATGATACAGTCAGGTGTACAATGATGATGATACAGTCAGGTGTACAATGATGATGATACAGTCAGGTGTACAATGATGATGATACAGTCAGGTGTACAATGATGATGTCAGGTGTACAATGATACAGTCAGGTGTACAATGATACAGTCAGGTGTACAATGATACAGTCAGGTGTACAATGATGATGATACAGTCAGGTGTACAATGATGATGATACAGTCAGGTGTACAATGATGATGATACAGTCAGGTGTACAATGACAATGATACAGTCAGGTGTACAATGACAATGATACAGTGAGGTGTACAATGATGATGATACAGTCAGGTGTACAATGATGATGATACAGTCAGGTGTACAATGATGATGATACAGTCAGGTGTACAATGATACAGTCAGGTGTACAATGATGATGATACAGTCAGGTGTACAATGATGATGATACAGTCAGGTGTACAATGATGATGATACAGTCAGGTGTACAATGATACAGTCAGGTGTACAATGATGATGATACAGTCAGGTGTACAATGACAATGATACAGTTAGGTGTACAATGATGATGATACAGTCAGGTGTACAATGATGATGATACAGTCAGGTGTACAATGATGATGATACAGTCAGGTGTACAATGATGATGATACAGTCAGGTGTACAATGATGATGATACAGTCAGGTGTACAATGATGATGATACAGTCAGGTGTACAATGATGATGATACAGTCAGGTGTACAATGATGATGATACAGTCAGGTGTACAATGATGATGATACAGTCAGGTGTACAATGATGATGATGATGATGATACAGTCAGGTGTACAATGATGATGATACAGTTAGGTGTACAATGATGATGATACAGTCAGGTGTACAATGATGATGATACAGTCAGGTGTACAATGATGATGATACAGTCAGGTGTACAATGATGATGATACAGTCAGGTGTACAATGATGATGATACAGTCAGGTGTACAATGATGATGATACAGTCAGGTGTACAATGATACAGTCAGGTGAACAATGAAGATGATACAGTCAGGTGTACAATGATGATGATACAGTCAGGTGTACAATGATGATGATACAGTCAGGTGTACAATGATGATGATACAGTCAGGTGTACAATGATGATGATACAGTCAGGTGTACAATGACAATGATACAGTTAGGTGTACAATGATGATGATACAGTCAGGTGTACAATGACAATGATACAGTTAGGTGTACAATGATGATGATACAGTCAGGTGTACAATGATACAGTCAGGTGTACAATGATGATGATACAGTCAGGTGTGAACAAAGATGATGATACAGTCAGGTGTACAATGATGATGATACAGTCAGGTGTACAATGATGATGATACAGTCAGGTGTACAATGATACAGTCAGGTGTACAATGATGATGATACAGTCAGGTGTACAATGACAATGATACAGTTAGGTGTACAATGATGATGATACAGTCAGGTGTACAATGATACAGTCAGGTGTACAATGATACAGTCAGGTGTACAATGATGATGATACAGTCAGGTGTACAATGATACAGTTAGGTGTACAATGATGATGATACAGTCAGGTGTACAATGATGATGATACAGTCAGGTGTACAATGATGATGATACAGTCAGGTGTACAATGATGATGATACAGTCAGGTGTACAATGATACAGTCAGGTGTACAATGATGATGATACAGTCAGGTGTACAATGATGATGATACAGTCAGGTGTACAATGATGATGATACAGTCAGGTGTACAATGATGATGATACAGTCAGGTGTACAATGATGATGATACAGTCAGGTGTACAATGATGATGATACAGTCAGGTGTACAATGATGATGATACAGTCAGGTGTACAATGATGATGATACAGTCAGGTGTACAATGATGATGATACAGTCAGGTGTACAATGATGATGATACAGTCAGGTGTACAATGATGATGATACAGTCAGGTGTACAATGATGATGATACAGTCAGGTGTACAATGATGATGATACAGTCAGGTGTACAATGATGATGATACAGTCAGGTGTACAATGATACAGTCAGGTGTACAATGATGATACAGTCAGGTGTACAATGATGATACAGTCAGGTGTACAATGACAATGATACAGTTAGGTGTACAATGATGATGATACAGTCAGGTGTACAATGATACAGTCAGGTGTACAATGACAATGATACAGTTAGGTGTACAATGATGATGATACAGTCAGGTGTACAATGACAATGATACAGTCAGGTGTACAATGACAATGATACAGTTAGGTGTACAATGATGATGATACAGTCAGGTGTACAATGATGATGATACAGTCAGGTGTACAATGATGATGATACAGTCAGGTGTACAATGATGATGATACAGTCAGGTGTACAATGATGATGATACAGTCAGGTGTACAATGATGATGATACAGTCAGGTGTACAATGATGATGATACAGTCAGGTGTACAATGATGATGATACAGTCAGGTGTACAATGATGATGATACAGTCAGGTGTACAATGATGATGATACAGTCAGGTGTACAATGATGATGATACAGTCAGGTGTACAAATGATGATACAGTCAGTAAAATGATGTAAAATGATGATGATACAGTCAGGTGTACAATGATGATGATACAGTCTGGTGTACAATGATGATGATACCGTCTGTGTACAATGATGATGATACAGTCAGGTGTACAATGATGATGATACAGTCAGGTGTACAATGATGATGATACAGTCAGGTGTACAATGATGATGATACAGTCAGGTGTACAATGATGATGATACAGTCAGGTGTACAATGACAATGATACAGTCAGGTGTACAATGACAATGATACAGTTAGGTGTACAATGATGATGATACAGTCAGGTGTACAATGATGATGATACAGTCAGGTGTACAATGATGATGATACAGTCAGTGTACAATGATGATGATACAGTCAGGTGTACAATGATGATGATACAGTCAGGTGTACAATGATGATGATACAGTCAGGTGTACAATGATGATGATGATGATACAGTCAGGTGTACAATGATGATGATACAGTCAGGTGTACAATGATGATGATACAGTCAGGTGTACAATGATTATGATACAGTCAGGTGTACAATGATGATGATACAGTCAGGTGTACAATGATGATGATACAGTCAGGTGTACAATGACAATGATACAGTTAGGTGTACAATGATGATGATACAGTCAGGTGTACAATGATGATGATACAGTCAGGTGTACAATGATGATGATACAGTCAGGTGTACAATGATGATGATACAGTCAGGTGTACAATGATGATGATACAGTCAGGTGTACAATGATGATGATACAGTCAGGTGTACAATGATACAGTCAGGTGTACAATGATGATGATACAGTCAGGTGTACAATGATGATGATACAGTCAGGTGTACAATGATGATGATACAGTCAGGTGTACAATGATACAGTCAGGTGTACAATGACAATGATACCGTCAGGTGTACAATGATACAGTCAGGTGTACAATGATGATACAGTCAGGTGTACAATGATGATGATACAGTCAGGTGTACAATGATGATGATACAGTCAGGTGTACAATGATGATGATACAGTCAGGTGTACAATGATGATGATACAGTCAGGTGTACAATGATGATGATACACAGTGTACAATGATGATGAGGTGTACAATGTACAATGATGATACAGTCAGGTGTACAATGATGATGATACAGTCAGGTGTACAATGATGATGATACAGTCAGGTGTACAATGATGATGATACAGTCAGGTGTACAATGATGATGATACAATGTACAATGATGATGATACAGTCAGGTGTACAATGACAATGATACAGTTAGGTGTAGAATGTTTTTATCGTAACATTACATGTTTAAAATTCTACAATTACCTGAAAGAAGTTGGTCTATATAATAGGCTATGACGTACCATTTTAACATTTTGTGTTAATATGCCCATTTAAGATTTTTATGCTAAGAGCATTTTCAATGCTCTTCAGCATGTTGCTGTCGCCCCTGGCCCTGAGTATCAGTACTTCGTTTTCATTGGTTCATAAATCGAAAGTTTACTCCTACTCCATCTGCCGGACATTACCGTAATCATTGGATTATCGCCCCTACAAGTTGCTGATCCTAGTCATTAAATGAAACAACCTTATCGACATTTTATTCATTACTTGTACATCAAGAAAACGTTTTGTGTTGTGTATTAATGATAATCAGACATCGAAATTTGTAAATACAGTGATGAAGACTCACGTTTTATGGTGGTAAATTTTGCGAGGCGATGCCAATATGGCGGCTTAACTTTCTTTCCCGCGCGATGCATTGTGGGTGTCATATATCTTTCTTTTTTTTTCTTTTTCGAAAATTTTCATCCCGTTTAATACTGTTGAAAACTTTTGAAAATACTGAAATATGTAGTTGAAAATAAGAATGAAACTAAAATAAGAATGATTTAGAGTAGCATAAAATTTTGACGGAATTGCTGCTGGACCCTGAAAGAAGACGGCGGCAGAAAGAAGATGGCGGATATTTGATGGGTATCACTATATATATATATGTTGAATTTAAAGTATCACTATATATAAAATACTCATTTGAAATGAGCTATCGCATGTATTGAATTTATGCTCGACGGCGACGCGCAAGCTGGGCACTGCCGCCATGGCACTTTTTTCAAAATATTTTCAAGACTTTTCCTTTGAAGCAGTATGCATTTGAAAAATGTTATGTAAGCATTTGTTGCTTCCGTAAAGTATTTCAGTGTTTTGAAATAAATTTAATTTTGAATGATCGTGAGTGGCCCAATAGATCGGAAATTAAACAGAAAAAACTTATCCGTAATATTGTACTGTACTACTTACGCTACCGTGAATAAATCTAGGAATCTATCTGTGTAATATATCGATTTTACTTTAAAATATCGGTCACTGTCCGTGCTACTGTAGATATAGCTCTTTCAAATTTCTGATCGGAGATAATTTATAAGTACCCCAAGTCCAGGGTATGAAATCGTACGGGAACTCTACAGCTATGCCAATTGAAGTTTATATATATAGTTTTAGCTTAAATTTAGTTTTTGTCTTTCTGACATGATGTCTCGTTGATTCTGTTGAAGAGTGATGCATGTGAACGATTACAATATGAAGATTGGGAATAATGAAGATGTCAATTAACATCTGAATCCCGGAAAGTGTTTTAATGAAGATTAGGATAAACCTAGCAAAGTGTTAGGTCCCATTGGTACAATTCTTATTATGCCTGAACTTTTAATATATGTACTGTATTTGTTCATCTCAAAAATTTCAGTATTATGTCAACTGCGTCAACTTTCAGTTCAACACTTGATTCATCAATTTTACACAGCCCTAGGCTCAATATTTGTCATTAATTGTCGACTGTTTATAAGCATTTTAGAGTTTTGTTTCCATGGTGAATGGAATGAAATGGGATAAATAGTCTAACCAATACCCCTCAAGAGCTTATTAAGACAATGCAGTATTATCACATTGGGCCTTATTAAAAGTCAAATTGAAACTTTAAGAAACTCAAGTGACCGGAAGTACAACAATAAGATGTTGATAATCAATGAAATTGATTAATTGAGAGGACATTTTCTTAGTACAGTTAACCAGGCTTTGTAGTGGTTTGTTCAGAACTGTAGTTCTGGTTAAGTAACCATTAATTATGTCCTTTCAGCTATAATGACGTATATTTTTGAAATACCTCTACTGTAGCTAAATGTGGCATTTGTAATAGACATAGCCAAAGTTAATTTTGTGATAGATGTAGCCAAAGTTAATTTTAGGATCAGTTAGGACAGCTACTGTTTGTAACAGGCATGGGTTCAATTACATGATGATGTAATTAATTAAATTACAATTACATTATGAAAATGGCATTGCCATTACATGACGGTCCAATGTAATTAATTAAATTATACATTACTTTTCAAGTCAAAATGATTTTTTTTGAAATACAAATGTCAAAATAAATTATCATACTGCACAGATTTATCACACAAATTTAATTTTAAGATTCAATCTCTGTATGACCATGGTCAAGATATTATCATTTTGCTAGCTGTCCATCGCTTAATAATTTGACAGTCCTGAACGTCAAAGTAATTAATTACAGTATATTTAATATAGACTCCTATTGGGAAGACTATAAGCTTATACAGAAGTGTGTATTTTTTGCACATAATCATAGCAATAATGAAATATAGTTATTTATTTCCCTTACTCTCTTTCAGCAAGTGAATGTCCCTGAAGAAATGAAATCTGGAATGGTAGAAGGTATCTCTATTGACTCTTCTAAGTTGGAATTGGCCATGGTGACCAACAATGGATTTGAGGACCTTATGATGGAGAAAAACGTCCTTCTATCCGGCCTCCAATTAGATGTTGAAGATGATTAATCACTTGAGGAGATGCTAACAACCATGTTGCCTTTTAATGTCACAGTACTCTCTAAAGGCGGCAATATATTTACCATCACAAAAGAAGAATCAACAAATGGCGGAAACTAAAAAAATGTGGAAAAGATCATTGTATACTGCATTTGTAGTAAATTTGTATACAATCTTCAATTTACTTGAGTAGAAAGATTCACTAGTTATACCAAGTTTGTGTAGAAAGGATCACTGTATACTGAGTTTGTAGTGTACATAGAAAGGTTTACTTATTTGTTTTTTTTTCTGAGTTTAGTGTATACGATATATAAAAAAAACTTTTTGTAGAAAAGATCACCGCATACTGAGTTTGTTGTTTACAAATGTGTAGAAAAGATCGCTGTATACAGAGTTTATAGTTTACAATTGTCTAGAAAAATCACTGTATACTGAACATAATACGACTTCTGTTTAAAACTTTCATTTAAACTTAGGCATGTATTTTTTATGTATCTTAAAAGTCTACCTACAGCAATTTTGTGTATGCAATCTTGTACTAGGATGTTGACATGACAAGATTACATTGCTGATCAAAGCATGGAAAGAATACTGTATCTAAAAACTGAATAAAACAAGATATAAGCATCTGTATCATGTTTTATTATTATTATTATTATTTTTCCATAATGTCTGTCCACATGGAATTTGTAAGCACTCTTGTGCGTTCTTATACCACCAAAAGGGTGGGTAAACTGGAATCAGGTTGTCTATCCGTCCATCCATCTGTTTGTCTGTCTGTAGACACATCTTGTCTGGACAACTCCAATGAAACTTTTCAGTAATATTCGGGACAATGTGTAGATGTGCATGCACCATTTTCCCTCGAAATATTCATTGCCATGGCAACTGGTCAATATATAGACGGGTTTTGCTCGTCGGTCAACTTCTAAACCTGTGGACCAATTTCAACAAAACTTTGCAGGAATGTAGGGGAACGTGCACATGCCGCTGTGTTTCAGAGGATGTTTCTGTGCAAAAGGTCACCATGGGGAGATAGCTAAGGCTGTGGGTGTTGGGGGGTATTAGTTATCATTTGGATTACAGTTTCAGTTATCCCTGGGCAATGTGCAGGGTATATAGTAATGATTTTGAGGATTGAATGTAGAGGTCACAGTACTTGCATAAGTACTATATGATTACCTTGTAAACGCATTGAGACTAAGACAGTATACCTTAATCAAATTTGGAACATGTATCCCTTATGGGAAGTCGGTTTCTTTAGAACTTCAGGGTCAGATGTCAAAGATCAAGGTCACGGTCAAAAAACGGATAGATGCATGGGGGTGTTCTTTGCATTACCCTCATTTTTCTATCAAATTTCACAACCTAAAAGATATTCACATCTTGCAAATTTCAAGGTTCAAGGTCACTGTTAGTATGTAAAAATTATAATACAAGAGGAATAAAATATCTTGCGACAAGTTTTAGAGAACAAAGAATATATAAACATGTCAACAGAATTGTAGAACCAGTAAAACAAGTGTAAAATTGAAACAAAGGCAATATCTACTCGAAGATTCCCTGAAAAAGTACAAGGAGAATAAGACCAGGTGTTCCGAAAGAACAGGCATCTTTTATTTTAAGATATGGTGACATATCATGTTTGTTTTAGAAAATTGGCACTCTTATGCAGTCATTTACAGAAAATCTGGAAAATGAAGCTGCCCAATATTTGTATGTAGCATGTTATTTGCATGATGGTCTAACTAATAGTCTTAAACCAATAAGATACGCAGTCTTTAAAGTGATAATATGGTGTCCAAGATCAACATTTCCTACAATGTATCCAAAGAAATGAACAACTTCCCTATCATTGCATCTTGGAGCCTACTTGGGACATGTATTACATAAGTAATACTACTATGCTTGTTATTTCTGATATCTGCTGGTCATTTTATGGGCTGTAATGATTTACTGCTTGCATATAGTTGGTTTCAGTATATAGCAAGCTAATAACAAAGAATTTGTTTTTTTAATGGTCTTAGCATACCAGTACTTTCAGTACTTTGATTTTAAGTTATTGAGGCATAACACAAAAAACGGGGTGTACTCTTTTCGTCCAGCGTTCTTTTAGGAACTCCGCAATAAGTTTTTAAGAAATTTTACATCAGCCTGATATGATGGTCTGACATTCTTCCAAAATTGTGTCAGCTCCCTCTTTTGCAAAGAAGCGTCTGCCGTGTTTCCATTCGCAAGTAGATTCGTCCTATGCCATCTCTTCTTCATCATCAGCTGGCTGTTCTGCGGGAGATGCCGGTTCACATGACCCACCGAGCATCACATCTGAAATAGCCGTGGTTACTTCAGGCTCTCTGCTTCCTTATGATGGATCATATAGTAATTATCAGCAGTTGAATGTTGGTGAGTCGGCTTGAAACCATATCGGGATATACCATTGTTAGTACAGTTTAGGGACTGACTGGTTCGTTAAGAGAGGGCGAAAAGTGCTCCCGCAGCAACACAACACATAGACCAAGTCCTTGGTATTTTGGAAAGCGATGACATGAGCCTGACCCCCTCCATAGACTCAGTAATGGATGCCACCAAAGTGTCAACTTACTGGCTGGAGCCAAATCGGGAAACTTTGCAGCCAGGTACCTGAGGTCTCACCTGAGCTCCCTAAAGGAATTCACCTCGTTTACTGCTGCGGATAAATCAACAGGCTACCTGGAAACTAAATGCAAAGAAGGAAAAAACAAAAAAAAATGTTTAGATATTTTTTAAAAATTTTATATTTCATTGTGGAGTTTAGATAAATTAGATCTTTGTACTTTATTGTAGAATAGAGTCTTTTCGTAATCTTGATTAACTCAAAATCACTTTACATAATATTAGTACTTGGAAATGTTAATAAGTAAAGCTTTCATTAAAACTTCATTCAAGATGTCAGTGTCAAACAATGAGGAAAAGCTAGCATAAGTGTCGGCCAAAACTGGTTCACATTATTTTGATAAATGGAATAAATAGATTTATTCAAATTGAAAACTTTTGTTTGTTTAAAATGAGACTATAATTTACAGATATACATACGGTGGGTAAGTCTCTGATTCCTTGCAGATTCCTTGACAACAGCTTGGGTGAACATCTGGGGTTTTACAAGGCATCCTACTTAACGCATCAGCGTTCCCATGGAGCCTTCCAGGTCTATGTTGGATTTCCATGTCATACGTAGACAAGACCTCTAGCCAGCGAGCTAACTGTCCTTCTGGCTCCTTCATGCTGGTCAGACATCGCAGCGAACTATGATCAGTACGCAGCAAAAACCGTCTCCCGTACAAATAGTTCCGGAAGTATTTGGTAAAGAAGACAACAGCAAGAAGTTCCTTTCTTGTAACACAATACGCTCGTTCACTTTTCATGAGTGCTCTACTTGCGTACGCTATTGGTTTTTCAACCCCGTCTTGTATTTGAGATAAAACTCCACCAATTGAACTGTTGCTTGCGTCAGTGTCCAGGATGAATAAGTCCGTAAAATTGGGATGTGCAAGAATTGGTGCATTTGTCAGTTTACACTTCAACTCATAAAATGCCTCCTGACATTCTTTGGTCCAGACAAAAGCTCTTGACTTCTCGGTCAGTCTGTGAAGAGGTCTTGCAATTGCAGCAAATGACTCTATGAATCTTCTATAATAGCTACAAAGACCGAGGAAGGATCTAACTTCAGAGACAGTTACTGGCTCAGGCCATTCATGGACTGTCTTAATCTTCTTTGGGTCAGTAGAGCATCCTTCCTCGGACACAATGTGACCAAGGAATTCTACCTGCTTTGCAAACAAACAACACTTTCTGGCCTTTAATTTGAGACCTGCTGAAAGTAGTTTGTCAAACACCTGCGTCAGGTTACTGATCATGTCTTCGAATGATTTTCCCATCACTATGATATCGTCCAGATATATTAGACAGGTCTGCCAATGTAGTCCAGCAAGGATAGTCTCCATGACTCGTTCAAATGTAGCGGGTGCATTGCACAACCCGAATGGCATTAATTTGAACTCAAACAAACCCTTCCTTGTGGAGAATGCAGTCTTTTCCCGAGAGCTCTCATCTACTTCAACTTGCCAGTAGCCCGAACAGAGGTCTAAAGTGGAGAACCACTTAGAACCAGCAAGTTGATCCAAGGACTGATCGATCCTCGGTAAAGGATACGCATCTTTCACTGTCAATGCATTTAGTCGCCGATAGTCGACACAAAATCGTGTCGTTCCGTCCTTCTTCTTAACGAGCACTACACCTGATGCCCATGGACTTGTCGATGACTGAATTACAACTCTTTCCAAGAGGTCATCTACCTGTTTGTCAACTTCGTCTGCCATGGGTGCAGGCATTTGTAGCAACGGTTGCTTCACCGGTCTTGCGTCTCCTGTATCAATTTTATGCCTGATAATGTCAGTTCGCCCAAGATCCATATCAGTTTCAGCGAATAATGGAGAGTATGTTGGAAGCAATTCCCGAACCTGACTTGTCTGCTGAGGTAAGAGAAACTCTTTACTTCTCTCAAACAACTCCAATAGATGTGATGGAAGAGACTCTCCTTTCTTACATTTTACACTACTTAGAGCCTTGACGTGATTTACCACACTGTATTGTCCAATAGCCGTTCCTGCATACAACGTTTGTGGTTCAGAAGAGGGATTCATGTATCTTACCGGTACTTGGTTACTACCTGTAACCAGAGTTTTCCCAACTACACCTCTGTCTGATTCCAGGAATGTACCTAGAGGTTCAATTATACCGAGGCCTGTAGGTGCTGTCTTTCCATCAGGAATGGTTACAGTACAGTGAATAACTGCTTCACTTTGTGGAGGTATCTTAGAATTGTTTGACACACTAACTCTGTAGCACCCACTTAAGCCTTCAAATTTCATGTCGTGCTTCTTTTCGTCAATCTGAAGAGAACCGTCTGTCATGTTCACAATGCAGCCATACTTACGCAGAAAGTCAAGACCAAGTACTCCGTCAATGTTTAGCTTTGCAACCATTAGCTCTTCAGCACAACGGAAGCTCCCAATAGCCAAATCAAAATTGGCCTTCCCTCTTATCTCCAGAGGGGAGCTGCAAGCTGACAGTACATCACACTTCAATGGCTGCAGTGCAGGCTGTTTGCCTACGCCAAGCTTGTCAAAGACTTCATCAGAGAACAGGCTAACGGTAGCACCAGTATCCACTAAAAGGCTGATTAGGTACCCATTAACCTCTGTAGTAAGGAACACACTTCTTTACGTTATTCAGATTCACAGTAACTTTGGGTTTCTGGTCCTTGTCATCTTGCTGTCCAGACTTAGTACTTTGACCTTTCTTGTTAGGACAGGCATGTTTTAGATGTTTTGGAGACCCACATTCATAGCATTTTCTGTCCATAAATCTTTGTGCGGTCGGCTAACTATTGCTCCTCCGAGCAAATCGGTTCTGTCGTCTGTTTTGCTTCATTGCGTTTACCTCCTTGGTAAGTACACTTACTGACTTCTGCATGGAAGAAAGTAACTTCTCAATTCCTGGCAGGTCAACTGTTTCAGCCGCCTTGTTCTCAGAAACCTTCTCATTTTTCGCAATACCAGAGTCAATAGATCTGGCGAAAGCCTGTTGTCCCCTTATCTTCTTTTCAGAGTTAAGATAAGCTTCTAGCTCAACAGCATGACGAAGGGCGTCGTTCAAATCTACTGGTCTGGCTTGCTTGATTCTTATTCGCAGATCAGATTCTACAAGCGCATCAAGAAATTGCTCCTTAGCCAGGGTTTCTTTGACGTCTGAAGGCACTGTGTTATATGCCAAGTTCGTTAATCTGCGTATATCTTGGGCCAGTTCTGGGAGAGTTTCTGTAGCTCTTTGTAGGCGTTCGTTTAGCCGAGTTCTATAAAGCTCTGTTTGATTAGGCGGAGAAAAACGCTCCTCCAAGGACTTTACCAGCATATCATAATTTTGACCAAGAGGACCCCTTAGGTTACCTAACACACCTTGCGCTTGCCCTTGTAATGCCACGGCAAACTTTAATCCCTTTTCTTCAGGAGTCCACCTATTTAAAGTTGCACAAGCCTTAAAATGAGCTTGATAGTCAATCCAGGAACCTGTCCCGTCATACTTTGCAGGGTTAACTCGAGCATTGTGACAGCTAGACTTTTCACGAGCAAGTGATGAAGAGTATTGTAGATTGCTACGATCCTCCATCAATATCGAATTTCGTGGCAATCTACTTCGTCTATATGTGACATTTGCATGGGGTGTTTGCTGAGAAGGTCTAGCGTATCTTTCTGAATCAGTATAAGGGGTGTAGGGGCTCTCAGGCAAGGTCAGTCGACTTTCCTCCATTATGTCTGAAGACAAACGACCTTGCTCTGTAGTGTGCAAATCAAAACTGTGTTTCGGTCTGGCCCCGAGTTTCTTATAGCTACTCGCGTTTTCTGAACGCAGCATACCGATACCCGAGTCACGATACTGTACCTTAACGTTTATGGGCGGTGTGGGAGTGTCGACATTGCCCAGGTCTAGAGACTGTCTCCTAGATTCGATTTGCTTTATCTCCTCAGAGATAGCATCAATATCTTTCTGTAAAGATAGCTGGTCTTGATCTGACATGTTTCAACTTAGATTTACTATAGCAAACCAGCAAAGTTCTAGGTAAAACAAACAACAATACTATATATATAAACAAAAGAAAAAAGCTAGAAAGATCCCACCGCTGCCACCAATTTTGTAACGTGCAAACTAACTTTGCATACGGTGGGTAAGTCTCTGATTCCTTGCAGAGATACTAACAAATGCCGATATATACATATAGGGTGTAACAGCAAACTCTACCTGAGTTAACAATAAAACAAACGAACGAACTAGTATTCACATGGACTGCTGTCCCGACACAGACTGTTCTGACTAGCATATGAGCGTAAGTGCAAGCTCGACACCCAGTGACTTCACTTAACCTTAGTTCCAGCTACTGAACTAGTCGCCGAGCAATATCACTTAGTCAGTCCTGAATAAGCACTAGGTTGTCCCACCAACTAAGTCAACCCTTGCTCGTGTTCCTAGCTCGGGTTCTAACCTAACCCTGTAGCTAGCTACCCACAGTCAAAAGTCCAAGCTTCGGCGAGAACTAAACAGCCCTTGCACCAGCTTGACAAGCGATTTCGGAAAAGCCACTATTTCAGACTTTCACCCACCACCTGTTACAAATGACTGTGTTACTTTCTTAGTAAGAAGTCTTTCGTTGTCTGTGTATCTCTGAAAGCTTCACCAACAGTCAGTATAACAACGTTCTCAATCACTCAAAGTAATTTCTATTTACATGTATAATAAACTCTTTGATTAGGTGTTACAATCGTTGGTATTTAATTTACCATTAATGATGCATAATAAAATATTAACATAGTACAAAATACCTTTCCATATCTTACTACATAAATATAAACATTTGTATTAATCAACAAAAATCATTAAATGAACAAATTAACCAATATGTAATTAGCTATAATCATATTCAAGGGAAATAACTCTTATATTTCAATTTCCATTAAACAAGTCATATTCAAGGGACATAACTCTTGTACTTCAATTTCCATTACACTTAGTATTCAGAAAAAGTAGAAAATATCCCAATCTTGTAATTGGTTAGAATTAGCCGTTAACTTCTACAAGTTTCGGAACAAGACATGACAGGTAATTTCGATGTCCCGTCAAAATTTCCTTTCTATACAAAAATTATGAAAGTGTTTTTATAGCTATTTAGTTCAGGACTGTGAACGGTGTTAATTTGTATAAATCAAAGAAACCGATAGTCACCTATATGTAGTTACTTGTTGACACCACTGGATATATCAATAGGCTATAATTACATTAGGCATTATTTAAGGCTTTACGCTTACGTAGGATTTCACATAGAGCGATTCATGACATGTAAGGGACACCTGTCATTCGCAGTAAATTATATCTTAATACCTGACCAGAAACATAACGTTTTATTGGCTAAAGTATCGTTAATCTTGATTGCTCAATCAAACTTCTCACCATTTTTGGGTATACTAGAGTTTCCAAGGTTGAGCTGTGTCACTTTGAACGCAATAAAGAATATTGGAAACTTAAAGAAATCTCTTTTATAATTCAATCTCTTCAGGATTATTATTATTGTTATTATTGAGATGTTTTTACTAGTTTGCAATTAAGGGGTCTGTTAACACTATTCCGTTACTTCAGTCTCTTTAGAATTCCCGTACAAAAACATGGTTACAATTGGTATGGAATCAACGATCCGATCAACCTCGGGTCATTCGACAGATTTCAACACCTATAAACGACATCAGAATTGACAGAACAGTGCAAAGCGAGTACTGGCTAAGAAGCAGGGAACGTCCACCTTTTGACAGTTCAGTAGAGGATACCGATACATCAGAGCATGAAGTAGAGCTCCAACCACCGAACTCAAAAGGTATGGCGTCTATTGGGCATGGTGTTTCCATAGGAAACTTTTCTGGCGGCAAGGATGAAGGTCCTGTGGCATTAATTGCCAGGTTCGAAATCTACATCACTTTAGTACAGGCAAAAGATGAGCAAAAAGCTCCATTGTTTGCTCTTAGCTTAACTAACATTTCTAGTGCTAACCAGTGGTTTGATGGACTTGATGATACGATGAAATGCGACGTAGAAAAACTTGAGAAGGCATTTTTAGAACGATTCTCAACACAACCTTATTAGAGATGGTCTAGTGTTAGGGAAGTATATCAGCTGTGTCAGGGTTATATGCAACCAGTGCTGGATTACATTCAACATGTAAGATATATAGGCAAAATTGCCAAGATGTCAGAACTAAACTTTTTATGCAATTTTTGATGCAATTTTAGGGGGATTAAGACCAGAGATCCGTTCGTCAGTGATTCAAAAAGAGCCCAGTTCTTTAAATGAACTTATAAAAGTAGCAGAGTTAGCTCTTGTTGGTGCAGGAAACTCCGGGGTACAGAATTGCATGACATTGCATCACTAGTGCTAGATAGGATAGAGGCACTGGCTACAAACATGAAGTCAATTAGGTCAGAGGTAAATGTCATTAGGACTACTAACAACAAATCATACTTACATTCACACAAACAACACAATAGGTAAAACCAGAATTATACACATAGGTCACAAAACAGCACAAACAAGCAACCACAGATGTGTGGTAGGTGTGGTTTTAAATCTCACACACAGGATAAGGAATGCCCCACATTTTTTAACAAAAGGGCTTGTTATAAGTGTGGCAAAATAGGTCGTCTTAAAAGCATGTGTAGGCAGAAAAATAGGTCTGACCAACAGGATTTTTTGCCTAGCACGGTTAAAGGGGTTTCCTTGCCAAGGCCTGGAACATTAATGTAGTTACTTGTTGACACCACTGGATGAGGAATCTAATCACAAATCTGCTTTCGTAACTCATCATGGTGTATTTCAATTTAAGAGATTACCTTTTGGCTTATTGAATGCACCAACGAGTTTTCAAATGGTAATGGCACAGGTGTTAAGAGGTCTTTTCTGGAAGTTTGTTCTTGTGTATGTAGATGATATACTGATTTACAGTAAGGATTTCAACCAACATCTGAATCATTTACAGCAAGTTTTTGACCGTTTGCGTGCAGCCAATCTTAAGTTAAAACCCTCAAAGTGTCAGTTTGCCTTAAAGAGATATGAGTTCTTAAGTCAGCTACTACAGACAAGGTGAGAACCTTTCCTGTCCCAACCAAAGTTCGTGATGTCAGAGCATTTATTGGCTTTGTAACTACTATAAGAGATTTGTCAAGGACTTTGCAAAGATTGCTAGACCTTTAAATATGCCTTTACAGAAAGACTTAAAGTTTGAGTGGTCACCTGAATGTAAAAGCCTTTGATACATTAAATCAGGCTTCAGTCACACCACCTATCTAAGCATTTCCACAAATGGATAGAGAGTTCATTTTGTCAACAGATGCTTAAGGTACAGCCATTGGATGGGTTTTAGGACAGGTAGATGAGCAAGGTAGAGAATGTGTCATTGCATATGGAGGAAGAGCACTTCAGGGTAATGAGGTTAAGTTTGGTGCATCTGAAAAAGAATGTCTTGCATTAGTAGAAGCTGTACAAGAATATCACCCATATCTTGCCAACAGACATTTCAATGTTTATACAGACAATTTAGCTCTCAAATATCTCAAAACAATAAAAGACAAGCAAGGAAGACTAGGTAGGTGGGCATTGAAAATACAGGGATACGACTTCACAGCTACATATACTCAAGGTCCTGTAGCTGAATCTGACTCGGCATACTGTCGACTCTGATATCTCTGGTCAGTGGGTTCAAGTAAACTTTAAAGATGCTGACAAATTCCAGCCTAAACCTGTACCCACAGTGTTAGAGGTAAGTGCACCTGAACCAGACGAGGACTTGGTCTTAGACCTTGATGACATACAACCCAAGGGTCAACTTGACATCAACAGTGTTAGAACACTTATTGTTCAACAGAGAAATTATATGTTTTAGGGCTATTGTAGATTTTAAACTTTCAGAAATATTGCCTGAGGATAAAAATAAAGCAAGATCTATAGTAGCTCAGTTTCATTTTTTTTAGATTGACCACCAAGGTGTAGTGTATCATATCTAGAACCAAAGGACTACAGATGCCAAGGGTCCAATCAGGTTTGTTAAACGGCAAGCTGTACCAACAGCTTACAGAAAAAACATTATACAAGCCTTTCATGACAATCATGCTGGAGGTGTACACATGGGTATCAATCGTACTCGTGGTGCACTCAAACTCGGGTACTATTGGCCGTCTATGTTTGTAGATGTGGAGATTTATGTTAAGTCTTGTATAGACTGTCAGACATGTAAACAAGTCTACAACGAAGGTAAGGTACCACTAACACCATTACCAGTTGTTTGGAAATTTGAGAGATGGCACATGGACATATTAGGTCCACTACCTGCTAATAAGGACAAATATGCCTATATCTTGTTAGTAGTAGACAGTTTCTCTCAGTGGTGTGAGGCTCATCCCTTGCGTAATCAAGAGTCGTCAGAAATCGCTAGATTGTTGTATAGAGATCTTTATAAGTTATGGTTGTCCTACAACACTTGTTTCTGACAGAGGAAAGAACTTCATGGGTAGGTTGATCTCAGCGTGGTGAATTGTCCAATGTAGGTAGATCACATTCTAGTTCTTGCCATCCCCAAACAAATTCTGTTGTTGATAGAACACACAGCACTTTGGCAGCAAATTTAAGGGTATGTTGTGATGGAGATCAGACTAGTTTGCCGGACAAGTTACCAGGTATTATGATGGCTTAGAGAAAGGATTCTGTTGGAAGGAACCAGAAACAGGTATTACATGAAATCATAGAAAATACCAAGTTAGCTGAAAAGATAGCAAAGGAGAATATAGAACTCAGGAAAGCTAAGCTCAAACATGACCATGACAATAAGGCAAAATAGCCAGACTTCCAGGTAGATGATAAGGTTCTGTTAACTGACCAACAAATAAAGAAAGGAGAGTCCTCCAAACTACATAAAAAGCATAAGGGGCCTTACACTATTGTTAGAATAGGACTAAAGGATACCTACAAACTCAGGAACAAGGCAACAGGAAAGTTGGTAGAATCCCTTATCAATGCTACAAGACTTAACCATTTCCTAGAGTTAGATCATAAGTTTAGGGCTCAGCAGCAGGAGGAAAGAGCACAACATGATCCACCTGATGTTCCTTTAGATCCACCCTTAGACCCCCCACAGTCACAGGATAATCCACCTGACTCCTCTCAACCAGCTTCTCAACCTGATAAATTTCAAGAAAAATATCCCATAGAGAAGATTTTATGTAGTAGAGTTAGGGCAGGCTTACAACAATTCAGGGTAAAGTGGTTAGGATATTATGACAATGGACAATGGGACATTCAGAGAGGATAGAGAAGATGGTAATCAATGAGTATTCTATTAGCCTAGAGAAGATCAGAAGTTGTTGCAGCCCATTTAGGTAATCAGACTTCCTGTTGAAACCTTGTCACAGCCTTGGACAGGAAGAGCTGTGAGGTCTTCATTGACAATAGCAAATAAATGTGTATGTAAAGTAAGGCGTTAACTTATAGAGGCAATTAACCAATCAGTACAGAGTATTCTTGTTTGGTAGTTGCGTGACACCTGGATATATAAAAAGTATTGGAAAGTGATATGACGAGGACTACTACTACTACCACTGCTACTATGATTATGACTTCTACTAAGAGTTGTAGTTGAGCACTTGTTCATTGCTAGTATATACATATACATATGCAGTAGGAAGTTCTGTATGTGTTAAGGTAAAGTTCCGATAGAAGAACGGATAAAGGGAAGAGAGTCTAACAGAGCTATGGGAGTGACATAAAATTGATGCCTTGTATACCTACATGTATGACAACCATGTTAATAAAACTGGAAGTGAATTGGACAATCTTAGAGTTATATATGACAAGCATGGAATTTGCACGGTCACATATTTTTGGTGGAGAATCCGGGTACCGGAGGAAAATACATTGGACTCCAGCAAAGTTATGAAAAAGATCCAATAAGCTGTACTAAAACAAACCAAGAAGATGGCAGCGAAGGACATACCACGCATATTGGAAAAGTTTGATGGCAAAGCGAGTGCAAAAATATGGTTGTCGAAGTTTGACAAGGTATCTAAGCTAAGAAAGTGGAAGGATGAGGAGAAAGCCTCATAGTTTCCACTATATCTCTTATCTCTTAATGGCTATTCACGTCCACGTCGTAAGAGAGGGTAACTGCTAGTTATGGCGTCCAAGGTTGGACCGAGCTATGCAGGCCAAGAAATAGCCGATACGATGCATACAAACCGAAAACCGACACTGAATACTAAAGGTGTTAAGGGAGCCGTGCCCTCCTATAAAAGGCATAGAGAGTCAGCCCGGCGTGCTGGACTCGTGCGTCGTATGACACAACACTGGGAATGGGTGACACACTCTAATTCCCAAAAATCCCAAACTAGACAACCGGTTGAAGAGTCTCAGGACTCTGACACCACATTGGCGGATCTTACTGGTTCCGAAGAGAACGCCAAACTCCCCAGCATGATCTTCACAAGGGACATGATTTTCATGAATGGACACCGAGTCCAGGCACAGGAGCTGCCTTTCTTCCTGGGTCATGATCCTGAAGATGTTCCAATTTTGCTGGATGGCCAAAGCTGGTTGGAGGATGTGCGCCGAAAGGGCACATTTACGGTCACATTCCCATTCAGGAAACACCGCTGTGGGGCGTGTTGGGAATTAATCGTCGACCCAAAATCATTGATTAAACATATCGATGACAAACATGACGAGACCCTCCGATTCCAGTGTGCCATATGCCAAAAATCGATCCCAACTATACAGGGGATTGCCATACACTATGGCAAGTGCAAAAGGAAGCATACTGGGGAATGTGCTTCCCGACCCATTTTGATACATGACGATGAATCTAAAGGCCAACCTGATGCAGTTGGACCTCAAGAGCCCACCACTGAGAGTGGAGCAAATGATACATTCGAGTGTGAGATTTGTCAAGAATCTTTCAAAACCAAAATTGGGCTGGGACAGCACATAAGACATCGCCATCCTTGTGTTGCAAACAAGAGGCGAATACTTGCGGTTCAAAAAGATCTAGAACGCAAGAGAAACCTGAGACAAGCAAATGGTGTAACCAGTAGTGAGACTGGCAATAATTGTCCAAGAACTGAACGTACCAAGTCGAAAATTTTCAATGAGGATGAAGACAGGCTAATCAGGGAGATGTCCACTGCGGATCGCTGGGCAACTTGCACTGAGCTAGCCAAACTGCTCGACAATAAAACCAGTCGGCAGATACGCACCAGACGAACCACACTGAATTTGTCAAAGAAAACTGCTACTGCCAATGCCCGAGCTACACAGAGTAGTATCGAGGAAGTACAGACCAATCCAACCGTGCCAATGGCCAAAAACTCTGCGAAAAGTAATGAGAAATTCGCAGAAGCAGTGCAAACACGGGGCAGTGAACGGTTCGTCGGTAAGAGTGCGGAACTGCTCGTAAGAGCAGCTGCCGGAGAGTATGATGAGGAGGAGATGGGGAGGTTGTTAGCCACACTCAAATCCGAATGCGAGGGTGCAAGGGAGAAACAAAGTAAAAGGATACCCAGCCCCAAGCAGAAACGGAAGAACAAAAAGTCAAGAAGTGGCAGGCAGCCAACCCAGTCCCGATCTCAAAGTAAAAGAGACGAGTATGCCTACCAACAATTCCTCTATGAGAATGATAGAAAGGCTCTCTCCAAACTCATACTTGATGGCAAAGGTAGTTCAGAGAAATGCCAAATCTCAGCCGACTGGACAAGCTGAGAAATGGCTCTATGCTCAACCTGCAGGAGTACAGGAAAACTTTGACTTACTAGTTGACAGGTTTGCAAGCCGATTCTTTCCCGGTGAATTAAACAGGCCAAGGCGTGTGCAGGAATTCCTGAGTCAAAAACAAGAAGGCACAGATGTAAGGACTTACATCGAGACAGTTCAGTCACTTGGTCTAGAGTTGGAGAAGAGTGAAACTGAAATTTTTGATGTGGTAATCAATGGACTGGACACAGCGACAAAGGCATTCGTGATTGGCAAAGAAGCAAAATCAATTGGGGACATTGTAAAATTTGGGTGCATGGCAGAGACACTGAGGGATGATCAGATGGATGATAGCTTAAGAAGAATACAGGCTCTACAACAAGACCTTTCTGACCTTCGAAAGGAGTATGATCGAAGTAAAAGGGAACTTTCTGTGCTTAAGGAACAAAGTGTGAATAATGTGAGTGTAAATCCTGAGGATACGAGGAGGGATGCTGATTGTAAAATTGTTGTGAAGAACAAGAATGATAAATTTGTTGCGTTTGAAAGGCATGTACATTTATTGCAAAGTAGTCAAATATTTCATGATAATGTTGGTTAACTATAAGACTACTAAATAAATGCATTGGTTTTGAGAACAATTACAACTCAAGCAGGATTTTGGATATTTGATAAACCATTTTGTGGAAAGTGTTGCAAATAAAATCTTTAGAAGTATATTATTATTTGTCTTCGTTTTACATTTATTCCAGTTTATAACAATTCATGTAATGTATCATAATTATGCTCGTGATGGGTTCAACAATTATTATGTAGATACATTTCTATAATATAACTATATGAAAATCATGTAATAAGATGGATAACACATTACAATGTAAGTTGAAAGGACCTAAGTAACACATACAACCTTTTCTTACTGATTTTGATATAACTTCTCCCAAAGAGAGAAGGTTGTTAAGCATAAAAACCTAATTTTCACAATAAATACAGTAGTTTGAAAAATATAGATATATTATTCAATTTCAATAACATTTTGTCTGCAAAATTACAAAGTTACAAAGGTAGCAAATTTATAATATCCGTGCAATTAAGTTTTTATTGATTTACTCACAATTCTGGAAGAGATTTAACATAACACTTACGACCGTCTGACACTATGACGTCGATTTGTTGATTACTAGTGTAGATAGTTTATTGGCGTTAAAAATTTGTGGAACAAATTTAAAGGGGGACGGGCATATATGACAATGGGGCATTCAGAGAGGATAGAGAAGATGGTAATTAATGAGTATTCTATTAGCCTAGAGAAGACCAGAAGTTGTTGCAGCCCATTTAGGTAATCAGACTTCCTGTTGAAACCTTGTCACAGCCTTGGACAGGAAGAGCTGTGAGGTCTTCATTGACAATAGCAAATAAATGTGTATGTAAAGTAAGGCGTTAACTTATAGAGGCAATTAACCAATCAGTACAGAGTATTCTTGTTTGGTAGTTGCGTGACACCTGGATGTATAAAAAAGTATTGGAAAGTGATATGACGAGGACTACTACTACTACCACTGCTACTATGATTATGACTTCTGCTAAGAGTTGTAGTTGAGCACTTGTTCATTGCTAGTATATACATATACATATGCAGTAGGAAGTTCTGTATGTGTTAAGGTAAAGTTCCGATAGAAGAACGGATAAAGGGAAGAGAGTCTAACAGAGCTATGGGAGTGACATAAAATTGATGCCTTGTATACCTACATGTATGACAACCATGTTAATAAAACTGGAAGTGAATTGGACAATCTTAGAGTTATATATGACAAGCATGGAATTTGCACGGTCACATATTTTTGGTGGAGAATCCGGGTACCGGAGGAAAATACATTGGACTCCAGCAAAGTTATGAAAAAGATCCAATAAGCTGTACTAAAACAAACCAAGAAGATGGCAGCGAAGGACATACCAAGCATATTGGAAAAGTTTGATGGCAAAGCGAGTGCAAAAATATGGTTGTCGAAGTTTGACAAGGTATCTAAGCTAAGAAAGTGGAAGGATGAGGAGAAAGCCTCATAGTTTCCACTATATCTCTTATCTCTTAATGGCTATTCACGTCCACGTCGTAAGAGAGGGTAACTGCTAGTTATGGCGTCCAAGGTTGGACCGAGCTATGCAGGCCAAGAAATAGCCGATACGATGCATACAAACCGAAAACCGACACTGAATACTAAAGGTGTTAAGGGAGCCGTGCCCTCCTATAAAAGGCATAGAGAGTCAGCCCGGCGTGCTGGACTCGTGCGTCGTATGACACAACACTGGGAATGGGTGACACACTCTAATTCCCAAAAATCCCAAACTAGACAACCGGTTGAAGAGTCTCAGGACTCTGACACCACATTGGCGGATCTTACTGGTTCCGAAGAGAACGCCAAACTCCCCAGCATGATCTTCACAAGGGACATGATTTTCATGAATGGACACCGAGTCCAGGCACAGGAGCTGCCTTTCTTCCTGGGTCATGATCCTGAAGATGTTCCAATTTTGCTGGATGGCCAAAGCTGGTTGGAGGATGTGCGCCGAAAGGGCACATTTACGGTCACATTCCCATTCAGGAAACACCGCTGTGGGGCGTGTTGGGAATTAATCGTCGACCCAAAATCATTGATTAAACATATCGATGACAAACATGACGAGACCCTCCGATTCCAGTGTGCCATATGCCAAAAATCGATCCCAACTATACAGGGGATTGCCATACACTATGGCAAGTGCAAAAGGAAGCATACTGGGGAATGTGCTTCCCGACCCATTTTGATACATGACGATGAATCTAAAGGCCAACCTGATGCAGTTGGACCTCAAGAGCCCACCACTGAGAGTGGAGCAAATGATACATTCGAGTGTGAGATTTGTCAAGAATCTTTCAAAACCAAAATTGGGCTGGGACAGCACATAAGACATCGCCATCCTTGTGTTGCAAACAAGAGGCGAATACTTGCGGTTCAAAAAGATCTAGAACGCAAGAGAAACCTGAGACAAGCAAATGGTGTAACCAGTAGTGAGACTGGCAATAATTGTCCAAGAACTGAACGTACCAAGTCGAAAATTTTCAATGAGGATGAAGACAGGCTAATCAGGGAGATGTCCACTGCGGATCGCTGGGCAACTTGCACTGAGCTAGCCAAACTGCTCGACAATAAAACCAGTCGGCAGATACGCACCAGACGAACCACACTGAATTTGTCAAAGAAAACTGCTACTGCCAATGCCCGAGCTACACAGAGTAGTATCGAGGAAGTACAGACCAATCCAACCGTGCCAATGGCCAAAAACTCTGCGAAAAGTAATGAGAAATTCGCAGAAGCAGTGCAAACACGGGGCAGTGAACGGTTCGTCGGTAAGAGTGCGGAACTGCTCGTAAGAGCAGCTGCCGGAGAGTATGATGAGGAGGAGATGGGGAGGTTGTTAGCCACACTCAAATCCGAATGCGAGGGTGCAAGGGAGAAACAAAGTAAAAGGATACCCAGCCCCAAGCAGAAACGGAAGAACAAAAAGTCAAGAAGTGGCAGGCAGCCAACCCAGTCCCGATCTCAAAGTAAAAGAGACGAGTATGCCTACCAACAATTCCTCTATGAGAATGATAGAAAGGCTCTCTCCAAACTCATACTTGATGGCAAAGGTAGTTCAGAGAAATGCCAAATCTCAGCCGACTGGACAAGCTGAGAAATGGCTCTATGCTCAACCTGCAGGAGTACAGGAAAACTTTGACTTACTAGTTGATAGGTTTGCAAGCCGATTCTTTCCCGGTGAATTAAACAGGCCAAGGCGTGTGCAGGAATTCCTGAGTCAAAAACAAGAAGGCACAGATGTAAGGACTTACATCGAGACAGTTCAGTCACTTGGTCTAGAGTTGGAGAAGAGTGAAACTGAAATTTTTGATGTGGTAATCAATGGACTGGACACAGCGACAAAGGCATTCGTGATTGGCAAAGAAGCAAAATCAATTGGGGACATTGTAAAATTTGGGTGCATGGCAGAGACACTGAGGGATGATCAGATGGATGATAGCTTAAGAAGAATACAGGCTCTACAACAAGACCTTTCTGACCTTCGAAAGGAGTATGATCGAAGTAAAAGGGAACTTTCTGTGCTTAAGGAACAAAGTGTGAATAATGTGAGTGTAAATCCTGAGGATACGAGGAGGGATGCTGATTGTAAAATTGTTGTGAAGAACAAGAATGATAAATTTGTTGCGTTTGAAAGGCATGTACATTTATTGCAAAGTAGTCAAATATTTCATGATAATGTTGGTTAACTATAAGACTACTAAATAAATGCATTGGTTTTGAGAACAATTACAACTCAAGCAGGATTTTGGATATTTGATAAACCATTTTGTGGAAAGTGTTGCAAATAAAATCTTTAGAAGTATATTATTATTTGTCTGCGTTTTACATTTATTCCAGTTTATAACAATTCATGTAATGTATCATAATTATGCTCGTGATGGGTTCAACAATTATTATGTAGATACATTTCTATAATATAACTATATGAAAATCATGTAATAAGATGGATAACACATTACAATGTAAGTTGAAAGGACCTAAGTAACACATACAACCTTTTCTTACTGATTTTGATATAACTTCTCCCAAAGAGAGAAGGTTGTTAAGCATAAAAACCTAATTTTCACAATAAATACAGTAGTTTGAAAAATATAGATATATTATTCAATTTCAATAACATTTTGTCTGCAAAATTACAAAGTTACAAAGGTAGCAAATTTATAATATCCGTGCAATTAAGTTTTTATTGATTTACTCACAATTCTGGAAGAGATTTAACATAACACTTACGACCGTCTGACACTATGACGTCGATTTGTTGATTACTAGTGTAGATAGTTTATTGGCGTTAAAAATTTGTGGAACAAATTTAAAGGGGGACGGGCATATATGACAATGGGGCATTCAGAGAGGATAGAGAAGATGGTAATTAATGAGTATTCTATTAGCCTAGAGAAGACCAGAAGTTGTTGCAGCCCATTTAGGTAATCAGACTTCCTGTTGAAACCTTGTCACAGCCTTGGACAGGAAGAGCTGTGAGGTCTTCATTGACAATAGCAAATAAATGTGTATGTAAAGTAAGGCGTTAACTTATAGAGGCAATTAACCAATCAGTACAGAGTATTCTTGTTTGGTAGTTGCGTGACACCTGGATGTATAAAAAAGTATTGGAAAGTGATATGACGAGGACTACTACTACTACCACTGCTACTATGATTATGACTTCTGCTAAGAGTTGTAGTTGAGCACTTGTTCATTGCTAGTATATACATATACATATGCAGTAGGAAGTTCTGTATGTGTTAAGGTAAAGTTCCGATAGAAGAACGGATAAAGGGAAGAGAGTCTAACAGAGCTATGGGAGTGACATAAAATTGATGCCTTGTATACCTACATGTATGACAACCATGTTAATAAAACTGGAAGTGAATTGGACAATCTTAGAGTTATATATGACAAGCATGGAATTTGCACGGTCACATATTTTTGGTGGAGAATCCGGGTACCGGAGGAAAATACATTGGACTCCAGCAAAGTTATGAAAAAGATCCAATAAGCTGTACTAAAACAAACCAAGAAGATGGCAGCGAAGGACATACCAAGCATATTGGAAAAGTTTGATGGCAAAGCGAGTGCAAAAATATGGTTGTCGAAGTTTGACAAGGTATCTAAGCTAAGAAAGTGGAAGGATGAGGAGAAAGCCTCATAGTTTCCACTATATCTCTTATCTCTTAATGGCTATTCACGTCCACGTCGTAAGAGAGGGTAACTGCTAGTTATGGCGTCCAAGGTTGGACCGAGCTATGCAGGCCAAGAAATAGCCGATACGATGCATACAAACCGAAAACCGACACTGAATACTAAAGGTGTTAAGGGAGCCGTGCCCTCCTATAAAAGGCATAGAGAGTCAGCCCGGCGTGCTGGACTCGTGCGTCGTATGACACAACACTGGGAATGGGTGACACACTCTAATTCCCAAAAATCCCAAACTAGACAACCGGTTGAAGAGTCTCAGGACTCTGACACCACATTGGCGGATCTTACTGGTTCCGAAGAGAACGCCAAACTCCCCAGCATGATCTTCACAAGGGACATGATTTTCATGAATGGACACCGAGTCCAGGCACAGGAGCTGCCTTTCTTCCTGGGTCATGATCCTGAAGATGTTCCAATTTTGCTGGATGGCCAAAGCTGGTTGGAGGATGTGCGCCGAAAGGGCACATTTACGGTCACATTCCCATTCAGGAAACACCGCTGTGGGGCGTGTTGGGAATTAATCGTCGACCCAAAATCATTGATTAAACATATCGATGACAAACATGACGAGACCCTCCGATTCCAGTGTGCCATATGCCAAAAATCGATCCCAACTATACAGGGGATTGCCATACACTATGGCAAGTGCAAAAGGAAGCATACTGGGGAATGTGCTTCCCGACCCATTTTGATACATGACGATGAATCTAAAGGCCAACCTGATGCAGTTGGACCTCAAGAGCCCACCACTGAGAGTGGAGCAAATGATACATTCGAGTGTGAGATTTGTCAAGAATCTTTCAAAACCAAAATTGGGCTGGGACAGCACATAAGACATCGCCATCCTTGTGTTGCAAACAAGAGGCGAATACTTGCGGTTCAAAAAGATCTAGAACGCAAGAGAAACCTGAGACAAGCAAATGGTGTAACCAGTAGTGAGACTGGCAATAATTGTCCAAGAACTGAACGTACCAAGTCGAAAATTTTCAATGAGGATGAAGACAGGCTAATCAGGGAGATGTCCACTGCGGATCGCTGGGCAACTTGCACTGAGCTAGCCAAACTGCTCGACAATAAAACCAGTCGGCAGATACGCACCAGACGAACCACACTGAATTTGTCAAAGAAAACTGCTACTGCCAATGCCCGAGCTACACAGAGTAGTATCGAGGAAGTACAGACCAATCCAACCGTGCCAATGGCCAAAACCTCTGCGAAAAGTAATGAGAAATTCGCAGAAGCAGTGCAAACACGGGGCAGTGAACGGTTCGTCGGTAAGAGTGCGGAACTGCTCGTAAGAGCAGCTGCCGGAGAGTATGATGAGGAGGAGATGGGGAGGTTGTTAGCCACACTCAAATCCGAATGCGAGGGTGCAAGGGAGAAACAAAGTAAAAGGATACCCAGCCCCAAGCAGAAACGGAAGAACAAAAAGTCAAGAAGTGGCAGGCAGCCAACCCAGTCCCGATCTCAAAGTAAAAGAGACGAGTATGCCTACCAACAATTCCTCTATGAGAATGATAGAAAGGCTCTCTCCAAACTCATACTTGATGGCAAAGGTAGTTCAGAGAAATGCCAAATCTCAGCCGACTGGACAAGCTGAGAAATGGCTCTATGCTCAACCTGCAGGAGTACAGGAAAACTTTGACTTACTAGTTGATAGGTTTGCAAGCCGATTCTTTCCCGGTGAGTTAAACAGGCCAAGGCGTGTGCAGGAATTCCTGAGTCAAAAACAAGAAGGCACAGATGTAAGGACTTACATCGAGACAGTTCAGTCACTTGGTCTAGAGTTGGAGAAGAGTGAAACTGAAATTTTTGATGTGGTAATCAATGGACTGGACACAGCGACAAAGGCATTCGTGATTGGCAAAGAAGCAAAATCAATTGGGGACATTGTAAAATTTGGGTGCATGGCAGAGACACTGAGGGATGATCAGATGGATGATAGCTTAAGAAGAATACAGGCTCTACAACAAGACCTTTCTGACCTTCGAAAGGAGTATGATCGAAGTAAAAGGGAACTTTCTGTGCTTAAGGAACAAAGTGTGAATAATGTGAGTGTAAATCCTGAGGATACGAGGAGGGATGCTGAGTGTAAAATTGTTGTGAAGAACAAGAATGATAAATTTGTTGCGTTTGAAAGGCATGTACATTTATTGCAAAGTAGTCAAATATTTCATGATAATGTTGGTTAACTATAAGACTACTAAATAAATGCATTGGTTTTGAGAACAATTACAACTCAAGCAGGATTTTGGATATTTGATAAACCATTTTGTGGAAAGTGTTGCAAATAAAATCTTTAGAAGTATATTATTATTTGTCTTCGTTTTACATTTATTCCAGTTTATAACAATTCATGTAATGTATCATAATTATGATCGTGATGGGTTCAACAATTATTATGTAGATACATTTCTATAATATAACTATATGAAAATCATGTAATAAGATGGATAACACATTACAATGTAAGTTGAAAGGACCTAAGTAACACATACAACCTTTTCTTACTGATTTTGATATAACTTCTCCCAAAGAGAGAAGGTTGTTAAGCATAAAAACCTAATTTTCACAATAAATACAGTAGTTTGAAAAATATAGATATATTATTCAATTTCAATAACATTTTGTCTGCAAAATTACAAAGTTACAAAGGTAGCAAATTTATAATATCCGTGCAATTAAGTTTTTATTGATTTACTCACAATTCTGGAAGAGATTTAACATAACACTTACGACCGTCTGACACTATGACGTCGATTTGTTGATTACTAGTGTAGATAGTTTATTGGCGTTAAAAATTTGTGGAACAAATTTAAAGGGGGACGGGCATATATGACAATGGGGCATTCAGAGAGGATAGAGAAGATGGTAATTAATGAGTATTCTATTAGCCTAGAGAAGACCAGAAGTTGTTGCAGCCCATTTAGGTAATCAGACTTCCTGTTGAAACCTTGTCACAGCCTTGGACAGGAAGAGCTGTGAGGTCTTCATTGACAATAGCAAATAAATGTGTATGTAAAGTAAGGCGTTAACTTATAGAGGCAATTAACCAATCAGTACAGAGTATTCTTGTTTGGTAGTTGCGTGACACCTGGATGTATAAAAAAGTATTGGAAAGTGATATGACGAGGACTACTACTACTACCACTGCTACTATGATTATGACTTCTGCTAAGAGTTGTAGTTGAGCACTTGTTCATTGCTAGTATATACATATACATATGCAGTAGGAAGTTCTGTATGTGTTAAGGTAAAGTTCCGATAGAAGAACGGATAAAGGGAAGAGAGTCTAACAGAGCTATGGGAGTGACATAAAATTGATGCCTTGTATACCTACATGTATGACAACCATGTTAATAAAACTGGAAGTGAATTGGACAATCTTAGAGTTATATATGACAAGCATGGAATTTGCACGGTCACATATTTTTGGTGGAGAATCCGGGTACCGGAGGAAAATACATTGGACTCCAGCAAAGTTATGAAAAAGATCCAATAAGCTGTACTAAAACAAACCAAGAAGATGGCAGCGAAGGACATACCAAGCATATTGGAAAAGTTTGATGGCAAAGCGAGTGCAAAAATATGGTTGTCGAAGTTTGACAAGGTATCTAAGCTAAGAAAGTGGAAGGATGAGGAGAAAGCCTCATAGTTTCCACTATATCTCTTATCTCTTAATGGCTATTCACGTCCACGTCGTAAGAGAGGGTAACTGCTAGTTATGGCGTCCAAGGTTGGACCGAGCTATGCAGGCCAAGAAATAGCCGATACGATGCATACAAACCGAAAACCGACACTGAATACTAAAGGTGTTAAGGGAGCCGTGCCCTCCTATAAAAGGCATAGAGAGTCAGCCCGGCGTGCTGGACTCGTGCGTCGTATGACACAACACTGGGAATGGGTGACACACTCTTATTCCCAAAAATCCCAAACTAGACAACCGGTTGAAGAGTCTCAGGACTCTGACACCACATTGGCGGATCTTACTGGTTCCGAAGAGAACGCCAAACTCCCCAGCATGATCTTCACAAGGGACATGATTTTCATGAATGGACACCGAGTCCAGGCACAGGAGCTGCCTTTCTTCCTGGGTCATGATCCTGAAGATGTTCCAATTTTGCTGGATGGCCAAAGCTGGTTGGAGGATGTGCGCCGAAAGGGCACATTTACGGTCACATTCCCATTCAGGAAACACCGCTGTGGGGCGTGTTGGGAATTAATCGTCGACCCAAAATCATTGATTAAACATATCGATGACAAACATGACGAGACCCTCCGATTCCAGTGTGCCATATGCCAAAAATCGATCCCAACTATACAGGGGATTGCCATACACTATGGCAAGTGCAAAAGGAAGCATACTGGGGAATGTGCTTCCCGACCCATTTTGATACATGACGATGAATCTAAAGGCCAACCTGATGCAGTTGGACCTCAAGAGCCCACCACTGAGAGTGGAGCAAATGATACATTCGAGTGTGAGATTTGTCAAGAATCTTTCAAAACCAAAATTGGGCTGGGACAGCACATAAGACATCGCCATCCTTGTGTTGCAAACAAGAGGCGAATACTTGCGGTTCAAAAAGATCTAGAACGCAAGAGAAACCTGAGACAAGCAAATGGTGTAACCAGTAGTGAGACTGGCAATAATTGTCCAAGAACTGAACGTACCAAGTCGAAAATTTTCAATGAGGATGAAGACAGGCTAATCAGGGAGATGTCCACTGCGGATCGCTGGGCAACTTGCACTGAGCTAGCCAAACTGCTCGACAATAAAACCAGTCGGCAGATACGCACCAGACGAACCACACTGAATTTGTCAAAGAAAACTGCTACTGCCAATGCCCGAGCTACACAGAGTAGTATCGAGGAAGTACAGACCAATCCAACCGTGCCAATGGCCAAAACCTCTGCGAAAAGTAATGAGAAATTCGCAGAAGCAGTGCAAACACGGGGCAGTGAACGGTTCGTCGGTAAGAGTGCGGAACTGCTCGTAAGAGCAGCTGCCGGAGAGTATGATGAGGAGGAGATGGGGAGGTTGTTAGCCACACTCAAATCCGAATGCGAGGGTGCAAGGGAGAAACAAAGTAAAAGGATACCCAGCCCCAAGCAGAAACGGAAGAACAAAAAGTCAAGAAGTGGCAGGCAGCCAACCCAGTCCCGATCTCAAAGTAAAAGAGACGAGTATGCCTACCAACAATTCCTCTATGAGAATGATAGAAAGGCTCTCTCCAAACTCATACTTGATGGCAAAGGTAGTTCAGAGAAATGCCAAATCTCAGCCGACTGGACAAGCTGAGAAATGGCTCTATGCTCAACCTGCAGGAGTACTGGAAAACTTTGACTTACTAGTTGATAGGTTTGCAAGCCGATTCTTTCCCGGTGAGTTAAACAGGCCAAGGCGTGTGCAGGAATTCCTGAGTCAAAAACAAGAAGGCACAGATGTAAGGACTTACATCGAGACAGTTCAGTCACTTGGTCTAGAGTTGGAGAAGAGTGAAACTGAAATTTTTGATGTGGTAATCAATGGACTGGACACAGCGACAAAGGCATTCGTGATTGGCAAAGAAGCAAAATCAATTGGGGACATTGTAAAATTTGGGTGCATGGCAGAGACACTGAGGGATGATCAGATGGATGATAGCTTAAGAAGAATACAGGCTCTACAACAAGACCTTTCTGACCTTCGAAAGGAGTATGATCGAAGTAAAAGGGAACTTTCTGTGCTTAAGGAACAAAGTGTGAATAATGTGAGTGTAAATCCTGAGGATACGAGGAGGGATGCTGAGTGTAAAATTGTTGTGAAGAACAAGAATGATAAATTTGTTGCGTTTGAAAGGCATGTACATTTATTGCAAAGTAGTCAAATATTTCATGATAATGTTGGTTAACTATAAGACTACTAAATAAATGCATTGGTTTTGAGAACAATTACAACTCAAGCAGGATTTTGGATATTTGATAAACCATTTTGTGGAAAGTGTTGCAAATAAAATCTTTAGAAGTATATTATTATTTGTCTTCGTTTTACATTTATTCCAGTTTATAACAATTCATGTAATGTATCATAATTATGATCGTGATGGGTTCAACAATTATTATGTAGATACATTTCTATAATATAACTATATGAAAATCATGTAATAAGATGGATAACACATTACAATGTAAGTTGAAAGGACCTAAGTAACACATACAACCTTTTCTTACTGATTTTGATATAACTTCTCCCAAAGAGAGAAGGTTGTTAAGCATAAAAACCTAATTTTCACAATAAATACAGTAGTTTGAAAAATACAGATATATTATTCAATTTCAATAACATTTTGTCTGCAAAATTACAAAGTTACAAAGGTAGCAAATTTATAATATCCGTGCAATTAAGTTTTTATTGATTTACTCACAATTCTGGAAGAGATTTAACATAACACTTACGACCGTCTGACACTATGACGTCGATTTGTTGATTACTAGTGTAGATAGTTTATTGGCGTTAAAAATTTGTGGAACAAATTTAAAGGGGGACGGGCATATATGACAATGGGGCATTCAGAGAGGATAGAGAAGATGGTAATTAATGAGTATTCTATTAGCCTAGAGAAGACCAGAAGTTGTTGCAGCCCATTTAGGTAATCAGACTTCCTGTTGAAACCTTGTCACAGCCTTGGACAGGAAGAGCTGTGAGGTCTTCATTGACAATAGCAAATAAATGTGTATGTAAAGTAAGGCGTTAACTTATAGAGGCAATTAACCAATCAGTACAGAGTATTCTTGTTTGGTAGTTGCGTGACACCTGGATGTATAAAAAAGTATTGGAAAGTGATATGACGAGGACTACTACTACTACCACTGCTACTATGATTATGACTTCTGCTAAGAGTTGTAGTTGAGCACTTGTTCATTGCTAGTATATACATATACATATGCAGTAGGAAGTTCTGTATGTGTTAAGGTAAAGTTCCGATAGAAGAACGGATAAAGGGAAGAGAGTCTAACAGAGCTATGGGAGTGACATAAAATTGATGCCTTGTATACCTACATGTATGACAACCATGTTAATAAAACTGGAAGTGAATTGGACAATCTTAGAGTTATATATGACAAGCATGGAATTTGCACGGTCACATATTTTTGGTGGAGAATCCGGGTACCGGAGGAAAATACATTGGACTCCAGCAAAGTTATGAAAAAGATCCAATAAGCTGTACTAAAACAAACCAAGAAGATGGCAGCGAAGGACATACCAAGCATATTGGAAAAGTTTGATGGCAAAGCGAGTGCAAAAATATGGTTGTCGAAGTTTGACAAGGTATCTAAGCTAAGAAAGTGGAAGGATGAGGAGAAAGCCTCATAGTTTCCACTATATCTCTTATCTCTTAATGGCTATTCACGTCCACGTCGTAAGAGAGGGTAACTGCTAGTTATGGCGTCCAAGGTTGGACCGAGCTATGCAGGCCAAGAAATAGCCGATACGATGCATACAAACCGAAAACCGACACTGAATACTAAAGGTGTTAAGGGAGCCGTGCCCTCCTATAAAAGGCATAGAGAGTCAGCCCGGCGTGCTGGACTCGTGCGTCGTATGACACAACACTGGGAATGGGTGACACACTCTTATTCCCAAAAATCCCAAACTAGACAACCGGTTGAAGAGTCTCAGGACTCTGACACCACATTGGCGGATCTTACTGGTTCCGAAGAGAACGCCAAACTCCCCAGCATGATCTTCACAAGGGACATGATTTTCATGAATGGACACCGAGTCCAGGCACAGGAGCTGCCTTTCTTCCTGGGTCATGATCCTGAAGATGTTCCAATTTTGCTGGATGGCCAAAGCTGGTTGGAGGATGTGCGCCGAAAGGGCACATTTACGGTCACATTCCCATTCAGGAAACACCGCTGTGGGGCGTGTTGGGAATTAATCGTCGACCCAAAATCATTGATTAAACATATCGATGACAAACATGACGAGACCCTCCGATTCCAGTGTGCCATATGCCAAAAATCGATCCCAACTATACAGGGGATTGCCATACACTATGGCAAGTGCAAAAGGAAGCATACTGGGGAATGTGCTTCCCGACCCATTTTGATACATGACGATGAATCTAAAGGCCAACCTGATGCAGTTGGACCTCAAGAGCCCACCACTGAGAGTGGAGCAAATGATACATTCGAGTGTGAGATTTGTCAAGAATCTTTCAAAACCAAAATTGGGCTGGGACAGCACATAAGACATCGCCATCCTTGTGTTGCAAACAAGAGGCGAATACTTGCGGTTCAAAAAGATCTAGAACGCAAGAGAAACCTGAGACAAGCAAATGGTGTAACCAGTAGTGAGACTGGCAATAATTGTCCAAGAACTGAACGTACCAAGTCGAAAATTTTCAATGAGGATGAAGACAGGCTAATCAGGGAGATGTCCACTGCGGATCGCTGGGCAACTTGCACTGAGCTAGCCAAACTGCTCGACAATAAAACCAGTCGGCAGATACGCACCAGACGAACCACACTGAATTTGTCAAAGAAAACTGCTACTGCCAATGCCCGAGCTACACAGAGTAGTATCGAGGAAGTACAGACCAATCCAACCGTGCCAATGGCCAAAACCTCTGCGAAAAGTAATGAGAAATTCGCAGAAGCAGTGCAAACACGGGGCAGTGAACGGTTCGTCGGTAAGAGTGCGGAACTGCTCGTAAGAGCAGCTGCCGGAGAGTATGATGAGGAGGAGATGGGGAGGTTGTTAGCCACACTCAAATCCGAATGCGAGGGTGCAAGGGAGAAACAAAGTAAAAGGATACCCAGCCCCAAGCAGAAACGGAAGAACAAAAAGTCAAGAAGTGGCAGGCAGCCAACCCAGTCCCGATCTCAAAGTAAAAGAGACGAGTATGCCTACCAACAATTCCTCTATGAGAATGATAGAAAGGCTCTCTCCAAACTCATACTTGATGGCAAAGGTAGTTCAGAGAAATGCCAAATCTCAGCCGACTGGACAAGCTGAGAAATGGCTCTATGCTCAACCTGCAGGAGTACTGGAAAACTTTGACTTACTAGTTGATAGGTTTGCAAGCCGATTCTTTCCCGGTGAGTTAAACAGGCCAAGGCGTGTGCAGGAATTCCTGAGTCAAAAACAAGAAGGCACAGATGTAAGGACTTACATCGAGACAGTTCAGTCACTTGGTCTAGAGTTGGAGAAGAGTGAAACTGAAATTTTTGATGTGGTAATCAATGGACTGGACACAGCGACAAAGGCATTCGTGATTGGCAAAGAAGCAAAATCAATTGGGGACATTGTAAAATTTGGGTGCATGGCAGAGACACTGAGGGATGATCAGATGGATGATAGCTTAAGAAGAATACAGGCTCTACAACAAGACCTTTCTGACCTTCGAAAGGAGTATGATCGAAGTAAAAGGGAACTTTCTGTGCTTAAGGAACAAAGTGTGAATAATGTGAGTGTAAATCCTGAGGATACGAGGAGGGATGCTGAGTGTAAAATTGTTGTGAAGAACAAGAATGATAAATTTGTTGCGTTTGAAAGGCATGTACATTTATTGCAAAGTAGTCAAATATTTCATGATAATGTTGGTTAACTATAAGACTACTAAATAAATGCATTGGTTTTGAGAACAATTACAACTCAAGCAGGATTTTGGATATTTGATAAACCATTTTGTGGAAAGTGTTGCAAATAAAATCTTTAGAAGTATATTATTATTTGTCTTCGTTTTACATTTATTCCAGTTTATAACAATTCATGTAATGTATCATAATTATGATCGTGATGGGTTCAACAATTATTATGTAGATACATTTCTATAATATAACTATATGAAAATCATGTAATAAGATGGATAACACATTACAATGTAAGTTGAAAGGACCTAAGTAACACATACAACCTTTTCTTACTGATTTTGATATAACTTCTCCCAAAGAGAGAAGGTTGTTAAGCATAAAAACCTAATTTTCACAATAAATACAGTAGTTTGAAAAATACAGATATATTATTCAATTTCAATAACATTTTGTCTGCAAAATTACAAAGTTACAAAGGTAGCAAATTTATAATATCCGTGCAATTAAGTTTTTATTGATTTACTCACAATTCTGGAAGAGATTTAACATAACACTTACGACCGTCTGACACTATGACGTCGATTTGTTGATTACTAGTGTAGATAGTTTATTGGCGTTAAAAATTTGTGGAACAAATTTAAAGGGGGACGGGCATATATGACAATGGGGCATTCAGAGAGGATAGAGAAGATGGTAATTAATGAGTATTCTATTAGCCTTGAGAAGACCAGAAGTTGTTGCAGCCCATTTAGGTAATCAGACTTCCTGTTGAAACCTTGTCACAGCCTTGGACAGGAAGAGCTGTGAGGTCTTCATTGACAATAGCAAATAAATGTGTATGTAAAGTAAGGCGTTAACTTATAGAGGCAATTAACCAATCAGTACAGAGTATTCTTGTTTGGTAGTTGCGTGACACCTGGATGTATAAAAAAGTATTGGAAAGTGATATGACGAGGACTACTACTACTACCACTGCTACTATGATTATGACTTCTGCTAAGAGTTGTAGTTGAGCACTTGTTCATTGCTAGTATATACATATACATATGCAGTAGGAAGTTCTGTATGTGTTAAGGTAAAGTTCCGATAGAAGAACGGATAAAGGGAAGAGAGTCTAACAGAGCTATGGGAGTGACATAAAATTGATGCCTTGTATACCTACATGTATGACAACCATGTTAATAAAACTGGAAGTGAATTGGACAATCTTAGAGTTATATATGACAAGCATGGAATTTGCACGGTCACATATTTTTGGTGGTGAATCCGGGTACCGGAGGAAAATACATTGGACTCCAGCAAAGTTATGAAAAAGATCCAATAAGCTGTACTAAAACAAACCAAGAAGATGGCAGCGAAGGACATACCAAGCATATTGGAAAAGTTTGATGGCAAAGCGAGTGCAAAAATATGGTTGTCGAAGTTTGACAAGGTATCTAAGCTAAGAAAGTGGAAGGATGAGGAGAAAGCCTCATAGTTTCCACTATATCTCTTATCTCTTAATGGCTATTCACGTCCACGTCGTAAGAGAGGGTAACTGCTAGTTATGGCGTCCAAGGTTGGACCGAGCTATGCAGGCCAAGAAATAGCCGATACGATGCATACAAACCGAAAACCGACACTGAATACTAAAGGTGTTAAGGGAGCCGTGCCCTCCTATAAAAGGCATAGAGAGTCAGCCCGGCGTGCTGGACTCGTGCGTCGTATGACACAACACTGGGAATGGGTGACACACTCTTATTCCCAAAAATCCCAAACTAGACAACCGGTTGAAGAGTCTCAGGACTCTGACACCACATTGGCGGATCTTACTGGTTCCGAAGAGAACGCCAAACTCCCCAGCATGATCTTCACAAGGGACATGATTTTCATGAATGGACACCGAGTCCAGGCACAGGAGCTGCCTTTCTTCCTGGGTCATGATCCTGAAGATGTTCCAATTTTGCTGGATGGCCAAAGCTGGTTGGAGGATGTGCGCCGAAAGGGCACATTTACGGTCACATTCCCATTCAGGAAACACCGCTGTGGGGCGTGTTGGGAATTAATCGTCGACCCAAAATCATTGATTAAACATATCGATGACAAACATGACGAGACCCTCCGATTCCAGTGTGCCATATGCCAAAAATCGATCCCAACTATACAGGGGATTGCCATACACTATGGCAAGTGCAAAAGGAAGCATACTGGGGAATGTGCTTCCCGACCCATTTTGATACATGACGATGAATCTAAAGGCCAACCTGATGCAGTTGGACCTCAAGAGCCCACCACTGAGAGTGGAGCAAATGATACATTCGAGTGTGAGATTTGTCAAGAATCTTTCAAAACCAAAATTGGGCTGGGACAGCACATAAGACATCGCCATCCTTGTGTTGCAAACAAGAGGCGAATACTTGCGGTTCAAAAAGATCTAGAACGCAAGAGAAACCTGAGACAAGCAAATGGTGTAACCAGTAGTGAGACTGGCAATAATTGTCCAAGAACTGAACGTACCAAGTCGAAAATTTTCAATGAGGATGAAGACAGGCTAATCAGGGAGATGTCCACTGCGGATCGCTGGGCAACTTGCACTGAGCTAGCCAAACTGCTCGACAATAAAACCAGTCGGCAGATACGCACCAGACGAACCACACTGAATTTGTCAAAGAAAACTGCTACTGCCAATGCCCGAGCTACACAGAGTAGTATCGAGGAAGTACAGACCAATCCAACCGTGCCAATGGCCAAAACCTCTGCGAAAAGTAATGAGAAATTCGCAGAAGCAGTGCAAACACGGGGCAGTGAACGGTTCGTCGGTAAGAGTGCGGAACTGCTCGTAAGAGCAGCTGCCGGAGAGTATGATGAGGAGGAGATGGGGAGGTTGTTAGCCACACTCAAATCCGAATGCGAGGGTGCAAGGGAGAAACAAAGTAAAAGGATACCCAGCCCCAAGCAGAAACGGAAGAACAAAAAGTCAAGAAGTGGCAGGCAGCCAACCCAGTCCCGATCTCAAAGTAAAAGAGACGAGTATGCCTACCAACAATTCCTCTATGAGAATGATAGAAAGGCTCTCTCCAAACTCATACTTGATGGCAAAGGTAGTTCAGAGAAATGCCAAATCTCAGCCGACTGGACAAGCTGAGAAATGGCTCTATGCTCAACCTGCAGGAGTACTGGAAAACTTTGACTTACTAGTTGATAGGTTTGCAAGCCGATTCTTTCCCGGTGAGTTAAACAGGCCAAGGCGTGTGCAGGAATTCCTGAGTCAAAAACAAGAAGGCACAGATGTAAGGACTTACATCGAGACAGTTCAGTCACTTGGTCTAGAGTTGGAGAAGAGTGAAACTGAAATTTTTGATGTGGTAATCAATGGACTGGACACAGCGACAAAGGCATTCGTGATTGGCAAAGAAGCAAAATCAATTGGGGACATTGTAAAATTTGGGTGCATGGCAGAGACACTGAGGGATGATCAGATGGATGATAGCTTAAGAAGAATACAGGCTCTACAACAAGACCTTTCTGACCTTCGAAAGGAGTATGATCGAAGTAAAAGGGAACTTTCTGTGCTTAAGGAACAAAGTGTGAATAATGTGAGTGTAAATCCTGAGGATACGAGGAGGGATGCTGAGTGTAAAATTGTTGTGAAGAACAAGAATGATAAATTTGTTGCGTTTGAAAGGCATGTACATTTATTGCAAAGTAGTCAAATATTTCATGATAATGTTGGTTAACTATAAGACTACTAAATAAATGCATTGGTTTTGAGAACAATTACAACTCAAGCAGGATTTTGGATATTTGATAAACCATTTTGTGGAAAGTGTTGCAAATAAAATCTTTAGAAGTATATTATTATTTGTCTTCGTTTTACATTTATTCCAGTTTATAACAATTCATGTAATGTATCATAATTATGATCGTGATGGGTTCAACAATTATTATGTAGATACATTTCTATAATATAACTATATGAAAATCATGTAATAAGATGGATAACACATTACAATGTAAGTTGAAAGGACCTAAGTAACACATACAACCTTTTCTTACTGATTTTGATATAACTTCTCCCAAAGAGAGAAGGTTGTTAAGCATAAAAACCTAATTTTCACAATAAATACAGTAGTTTGAAAAATACAGATATATTATTCAATTTCAATAACATTTTGTCTGCAAAATTACAAAGTTACAAAGGTAGCAAATTTATAATATCCGTGCAATTAAGTTTTTATTGATTTACTCACAATTCTGGAAGAGATTTAACATAACACTTACGACCGTCTGACACTATGACGTCGATTTGTTGATTACTAGTGTAGATAGTTTATTGGCGTTAAAAATTTGTGGAACAAATTTAAAGGGGGACGGGCATATATGACAATGGGGCATTCAGAGAGGATAGAGAAGATGGTAATTAATGAGTATTCTATTAGCCTAGAGAAGACCAGAAGTTGTTGCAGCCCATTTAGGTAATCAGACTTCCTGTTGAAACCTTGTCACAGCCTTGGACAGGAAGAGCTGTGAGGTCTTCATTGACAATAGCAAATAAATGTGTATGTAAAGTAAGGCGTTAACTTATAGAGGCAATTAACCAATCAGTACAGAGTATTCTTGTTTGGTAGTTGCGTGACACCTGGATGTATAAAAAAGTATTGGAAAGTGATATGACGAGGACTACTACTACTACCACTGCTACTATGATTATGACTTCTGCTAAGAGTTGTAGTTGAGCACTTGTTCATTGCTAGTATATACATATACATATGCAGTAGGAAGTTCTGTATGTGTTAAGGTAAAGTTCCGATAGAAGAACGGATAAAGGGAAGAGAGTCTAACAGAGCTATGGGAGTGACATAAAATTGATGCCTTGTATACCTACATGTATGACAACCATGTTAATAAAACTGGAAGTGAATTGGACAATCTTAGAGTTATATATGACAAGCATGGAATTTGCACGGTCACATATTTTTGGTGGAGAATCCGGGTACCGGAGGAAAATACATTGGACTCCAGCAAAGTTATGAAAAAGATCCAATAAGCTGTACTAAAACAAACCAAGAAGATGGCAGCGAAGGACATACCAAGCATATTGGAAAAGTTTGATGGCAAAGCGAGTGCAAAAATATGGTTGTCGAAGTTTGACAAGGTATCTAAGCTAAGAAAGTGGAAGGATGAGGAGAAAGCCTCATAGTTTCCACTATATCTCTTATCTCTTAATGGCTATTCACGTCCACGTCGTAAGAGAGGGTAACTGCTAGTTATGGCGTCCAAGGTTGGACCGAGCTATGCAGGCCAAGAAATAGCCGATACGATGCATACAAACCGAAAACCGACACTGAATACTAAAGGTGTTAAGGGAGCCGTGCCCTCCTATAAAAGGCATAGAGAGTCAGCCCGGCGTGCTGGACTCGTGCGTCGTATGACACAACACTGGGAATGGGTGACACACTCTTATTCCCAAAAATCCCAAACTAGACAACCGGTTGAAGAGTCTCAGGACTCTGACACCACATTGGCGGATCTTACTGGTTCCGAAGAGAACGCCAAACTCCCCAGCATGATCTTCACAAGGGACATGATTTTCATGAATGGACACCGAGTCCAGGCACAGGAGCTGCCTTTCTTCCTGGGTCATGATCCTGAAGATGTTCCAATTTTGCTGGATGGCCAAAGCTGGTTGGAGGATGTGCGCCGAAAGGGCACATTTACGGTCACATTCCCATTCAGGAAACACCGCTGTGGGGCGTGTTGGGAATTAATCGTCGACCCAAAATCATTGATTAAACATATCGATGACAAACATGACGAGACCCTCCGATTCCAGTGTGCCATATGCCAAAAATCGATCCCAACTATACAGGGGATTGCCATACACTATGGCAAGTGCAAAAGGAAGCATACTGGGGAATGTGCTTCCCGACCCATTTTGATACATGACGATGAATCTAAAGGCCAACCTGATGCAGTTGGACCTCAAGAGCCCACCACTGAGAGTGGAGCAAATGATACATTCGAGTGTGAGATTTGTCAAGAATCTTTCAAAACCAAAATTGGGCTGGGACAGCACATAAGACATCGCCATCCTTGTGTTGCAAACAAGAGGCGAATACTTGCGGTTCAAAAAGATCTAGAACGCAAGAGAAACCTGAGACAAGCAAATGGTGTAACCAGTAGTGAGACTGGCAATAATTGTCCAAGAACTGAACGTACCAAGTCGAAAATTTTCAATGAGGATGAAGACAGGCTAATCAGGGAGATGTCCACTGCGGATCGCTGGGCAACTTGCACTGAGCTAGCCAAACTGCTCGACAATAAAACCAGTCGGCAGATACGCACCAGACGAACCACACTGAATTTGTCAAAGAAAACTGCTACTGCCAATGCCCGAGCTACACAGAGTAGTATCGAGGAAGTACAGACCAATCCAACCGTGCCAATGGCCAAAACCTCTGCGAAAAGTAATGAGAAATTCGCAGAAGCAGTGCAAACACGGGGCAGTGAACGGTTCGTCGGTAAGAGTGCGGAACTGCTCGTAAGAGCAGCTGCCGGAGAGTATGATGAGGAGGAGATGGGGAGGTTGTTAGCCACACTCAAATCCGAATGCGAGGGTGCAAGGGAGAAACAAAGTAAAAGGATACCCAGCCCCAAGCAGAAACGGAAGAACAAAAAGTCAAGAAGTGGCAGGCAGCCAACCCAGTCCCGATCTCAAAGTAAAAGAGACGAGTATGCCTACCAACAATTCCTCTATGAGAATGATAGAAAGGCTCTCTCCAAACTCATACTTGATGGCAAAGGTAGTTCAGAGAAATGCCAAATCTCAGCCGACTGGACAAGCTGAGAAATGGCTCTATGCTCAACCTGCAGGAGTACTGGAAAACTTTGACTTACTAGTTGATAGGTTTGCAAGCCGATTCTTTCCCGGTGAGTTAAACAGGCCAAGGCGTGTGCAGGAATTCCTGAGTCAAAAACAAGAAGGCACAGATGTAAGGACTTACATCGAGACAGTTCAGTCACTTGGTCTAGAGTTGGAGAAGAGTGAAACTGAAATTTTTGATGTGGTAATCAATGGACTGGACACAGCGACAAAGGCATTCGTGATTGGCAAAGAAGCAAAATCAATTGGGGACATTGTAAAATTTGGGTGCATGGCAGAGACACTGAGGGATGATCAGATGGATGATAGCTTAAGAAGAATACAGGCTCTACAACAAGACCTTTCTGACCTTCGAAAGGAGTATGATCGAAGTAAAAGGGAACTTTCTGTGCTTAAGGAACAAAGTGTGAATAATGTGAGTGTAAATCCTGAGGATACGAGGAGGGATGCTGAGTGTAAAATTGTTGTGAAGAACAAGAATGATAAATTTGTTGCGTTTGAAAGGCATGTACATTTATTGCAAAGTAGTCAAATATTTCATGATAATGTTGGTTAACTATAAGACTACTAAATAAATGCATTGGTTTTGAGAACAATTACAACTCAAGCAGGATTTTGGATATTTGATAAACCATTTTGTGGAAAGTGTTGCAAATAAAATCTTTAGAAGTATATTATTATTTGTCTTCGTTTTACATTTATTCCAGTTTATAACAATTCATGTAATGTATCATAATTATGATCGTGATGGGTTCAACAATTATTATGTAGATACATTTCTATAATATAACTATATGAAAATCATGTAATAAGATGGATAACACATTACAATGTAAGTTGAAAGGACCTAAGTAACACATACAACCTTTTCTTACTGATTTTGATATAACTTCTCCCAAAGAGAGAAGGTTGTTAAGCATAAAAACCTAATTTTCACAATAAATACAGTAGTTTGAAAAATACAGATATATTATTCAATTTCAATAACATTTTGTCTGCAAAATTACAAAGTTACAAAGGTAGCAAATTTATAATATCCGTGCAATTAAGTTTTTATTGATTTACTCACAATTCTGGAAGAGATTTAACATAACACTTACGACCGTCTGACACTATGACGTCGATTTGTTGATTACTAGTGTAGATAGTTTATTGGCGTTAAAAATTTGTGGAACAAATTTAAAGGGGGACGGGCATATATGACAATGGGGCATTCAGAGAGGATAGAGAAGATGGTAATTAATGAGTATTCTATTAGCCTAGAGAAGACCAGAAGTTGTTGCAGCCCATTTAGGTAATCAGACTTCCTGTTGAAACCTTGTCACAGCCTTGGACAGGAAGAGCTGTGAGGTCTTCATTGACAATAGCAAATAAATGTGTATGTAAAGTAAGGCGTTAACTTATAGAGGCAATTAACCAATCAGTACAGAGTATTCTTGTTTGGTAGTTGCGTGACACCTGGATGTATAAAAAAGTATTGGAAAGTGATATGACGAGGACTACTACTACTACCACTGCTACTATGATTATGACTTCTGCTAAGAGTTGTAGTTGAGCACTTGTTCATTGCTAGTATATACATATACATATGCAGTAGGAAGTTCTGTATGTGTTAAGGTAAAGTTCCGATAGAAGAACGGATAAAGGGAAGAGAGTCTAACAGAGCTATGGGAGTGACATAAAATTGATGCCTTGTATACCTACATGTATGACAACCATGTTAATAAAACTGGAAGTGAATTGGACAATCTTAGAGTTATATATGACAAGCATGGAATTTGCACGGTCACATATTTTTGGTGGAGAATCCGGGTACCGGAGGAAAATACATTGGACTCCAGCAAAGTTATGAAAAAGATCCAATAAGCTGTACTAAAACAAACCAAGAAGATGGCAGCGAAGGACATACCAAGCATATTGGAAAAGTTTGATGGCAAAGCGAGTGCAAAAATATGGTTGTCGAAGTTTGACAAGGTATCTAAGCTAAGAAAGTGGAAGGATGAGGAGAAAGCCTCATAGTTTCCACTATATCTCTTATCTCTTAATGGCTATTCACGTCCACGTCGTAAGAGAGGGTAACTGCTAGTTATGGCGTCCAAGGTTGGACCGAGCTATGCAGGCCAAGAAATAGCCGATACGATGCATACAAACCGAAAACCGACACTGAATACTAAAGGTGTTAAGGGAGCCGTGCCCTCCTATAAAAGGCATAGAGAGTCAGCCCGGCGTGCTGGACTCGTGCGTCGTATGACACAACACTGGGAATGGGTGACACACTCTTATTCCCAAAAATCCCAAACTAGACAACCGGTTGAAGAGTCTCAGGACTCTGACACCACATTGGCGGATCTTACTGGTTCCGAAGAGAACGCCAAACTCCCCAGCATGATCTTCACAAGGGACATGATTTTCATGAATGGACACCGAGGACAGGCACAGGAGCTGCCTTTCTTCCTGGGTCATGATCCTGAAGATGTTCCAATTTTGCTGGATGGCCAAAGCTGGTTGGAGGATGTGCGCCGAAAGGGCACATTTACGGTCACATTCCCATTCAGGAAACACCGCTGTGGGGCGTGTTGGGAATTAATCGTCGACCCAAAATCATTGATTAAACATATCGATGACAAACATGACGAGACCCTCCGATTCCAGTGTGCCATATGCCAAAAATCGATCCCAACTATACAGGGGATTGCCATACACTATGGCAAGTGCAAGAAGCATACTGGGGAATGTGCTTCCCGACCCATTTTGATACATGACGATGAATCTAAAGGCCAACCTGATGCAGTTGGACCTCAAGAGCCCACCACTGAGAGTGGAGCAAATGATACATTCGAGTGTGAGATTTGTCAAGAATCTTTCAAAACCAAAATTGGGCTGGGACAGCACATAAGACATCGCCATCCTTGTGTTGCAAACAAGAGGCGAATACTTGCGGTTCAAAAAGATCTAGAACGCAAGAGAAACCTGAGACAAGCAAATGGTGTAACCAGTAGTGAGACTGGCAATAATTGTCCAAGAACTGAACGTACCAAGTCGAAAATTTTCAATGAGGATGAAGACAGGCTAATCAGGGAGATGTCCACTGCGGATCGCTGGGCAACTTGCACTGAGCTAGCCAAACTGCTCGACAATAAAACCAGTCGGCAGATACGCACCAGACGAACCACACTGAATTTGTCAAAGAAAACTGCTACTGCCAATGCCCGAGCTACACAGAGTAGTATCGAGGAAGTACAGACCAATCCAACCGTGCCAATGGCCAAAACCTCTGCGAAAAGTAATGAGAAATTCGCAGAAGCAGTGCAAACACGGGGCAGTGAACGGTTCGTCGGTAAGAGTGCGGAACTGCTCGTAAGAGCAGCTGCCGGAGAGTATGATGAGGAGGAGATGGGGAGGTTGTTAGCCACACTCAAATCCGAATGCGAGGGTGCAAGGGAGAAACAAAGTAAAAGGATACCCAGCCCCAAGCAGAAACGGAAGAACAAAAAGTCAAGAAGTGGCAGGCAGCCAACCCAGTCCCGATCTCAAAGTAAAAAGAGACGAGTATGCCTACCAACAATTCCTCTATGAGAATGATAGAAAGGCTCTCTCCAAACTCATACTTGATGGCAAAGGTAGTTCAGAGAAATGCCAAATCTCAGCCGACTGGACAAGCTGAGAAATGGCTCTATGCTCAACCTGCAGGAGTACTGGAAAACTTTGACTTACTAGTTGATAGGTTTGCAAGCCGATTCTTTCCCGGTGAGTTAAACAGGCCAAGGCGTGTGCAGGAATTCCTGAGTCAAAAACAAGAAGGCACAGATGTAAGGACTTACATCGAGACAGTTCAGTCACTTGGTCTAGAGTTGGAGAAGAGTGAAACTGAAATTTTTGATGTGGTAATCAATGGACTGGACACAGCGACAAAGGCATTCGTGATTGGCAAAGAAGCAAAATCAATTGGGGACATTGTAAAATTTGGGTGCATGGCAGAGACACTGAGGGATGATCAGATGGATGATAGCTTAAGAAGAATACAGGCTCTACAACAAGACCTTTCTGACCTTCGAAAGGAGTATGATCGAAGTAAAAGGGAACTTTCTGTGCTTAAGGAACAAAGTGTGAATAATGTGAGTGTAAATCCTGAGGATACGAGGAGGGATGCTGAGTGTAAAATTGTTGTGAAGAACAAGAATGATAAATTTGTTGCGCTTGAAAGGCATGTACATTTATTGCAAAGTAGTCAAATATTTCATGATAATGTTGGTTAACTATAAGACTACTAAATAAATGCATTGGTTTTGAGAACAATTACAACTCAAGCAGGATTTTGGATATTTGATAAACCATTTTGTGGAAAGTGTTGCAAATAAAATCTTTAGAAGTATATTATTATTTGTCTTCGTTTTACATTTATTCCATTTTATAACAATTCATGTAATGTATCATAATTATGATCGTGATGGGTTCAACAATTATTATGTAGATACATTTCTATAATATAACTATATGAAAATCATGTAATAAGATGGATAACACATTACAATGTAAGTTGAAAGGACCTAAGTAACACATACAACCTTTTCTTACTGATTTTGATATAACTTCTCCCAAAGAGAGAAGGTTGTTAAGCATAAAAACCTAATTTTCACAATAAATACAGTAGTTTGAAAAATACAGATATATTATTCAATTTCAATAACATTTTGTCTGCAAAATTACAAAGTTACAAAGGTAGCAAATTTATAATATCCGTGCAATTAAGTTTTTATTGATTTACTCACAATTCTGGAAGAGATTTAACATAACACTTACGACCGTCTGACACTATGACGTCGATTTGTTGATTACTAGTGTAGATAGTTTATTGGCGTTAAAAATTTGTGGAACAAATTTAAAGGGGGACGGGCATATATGACAATGGGGCATTCAGAGAGGATAGAGAAGATGGTAATTAATGAGTATTCTATTAGCCTAGAGAAGACCAGAAGTTGTTGCAGCCCATTTAGGTAATCAGACTTCCTGTTGAAACCTTGTCACAGCCTTGGACAGGAAGAGCTGTGAGGTCTTCATTGACAATAGCAAATAAATGTGTATGTAAAGTAAGGCGTTAACTTATAGAGGCAATTAACCAATCAGTACAGAGTATTCTTGTTTGGTAGTTGCGTGACACCTGGATGTATAAAAAAGTATTGGAAAGTGATATGACGAGGACTACTACTACTACCACTGCTACTATGATTATGACTTCTGCTAAGAGTTGTAGTTGAGCACTTGTTCATTGCTAGTATATACATATACATATGCAGTAGGAAGTTCTGTATGTGTTAAGGTAAAGTTCCGATAGAAGAACGGATAAAGGGAAGAGAGTCTAACAGAGCTATGGGAGTGACATAAAATTGATGCCTTGTATACCTACATGTATGACAACCATGTTAATAAAACTGGAAGTGAATTGGACAATCTTAGAGTTATATATGACAAGCATGGAATTTGCACGGTCACATATTTTTGGTGGAGAATCCGGGTACCGGAGGAAAATACATTGGACTCCAGCAAAGTTATGAAAAAGATCCAATAAGCTGTACTAAAACAAACCAAGAAGATGGCAGCGAAGGACATACCAAGCATATTGGAAAAGTTTGATGGCAAAGCGAGTGCAAAAATATGGTTGTCGAAGTTTGACAAGGTATCTAAGCTAAGAAAGTGGAAGGATGAGGAGAAAGCCTCATAGTTTCCACTATATCTCTTATCTCTTAATGGCTATTCACGTCCACGTCGTAAGAGAGGGTAACTGCTAGTTATGGCGTCCAAGGTTGGACCGAGCTATGCAGGCCAAGAAATAGCCGATACGATGCATACAAACCGAAAACCGACACTGAATACTAAAGGTGTTAAGGGAGCCGTGCCCTCCTATAAAAGGCATAGAGAGTCAGCCCGGCGTGCTGGACTCGTGCGTCGTATGACACAACACTGGGAATGGGTGACACACTCTTATTCCCAAAAATCCCAAACTAGACAACCGGTTGAAGAGTCTCAGGACTCTGACACCACATTGGCGGATCTTACTGGTTCCGAAGAGAACGCCAAACTCCCCAGCATGATCTTCACAAGGGACATGATTTTCATGAATGGACACCGAGTCCAGGCACAGGAGCTGCCTTTCTTCCTGGGTCATGATCCTGAAGATGTTCCAATTTTGCTGGATGGCCAAAGCTGGTTGGAGGATGTGCGCCGAAAGGGCACATTTACGGTCACATTCCCATTCAGGAAACACCGCTGTGGGGCGTGTTGGGAATTAATCGTCGACCCAAAATCATTGATTAAACATATCGATGACAAACATGACGAGACCCTCCGATTCCAGTGTGCCATATGCCAAAAATCGATCCCAACTATACAGGGGATTGCCATACACTATGGCAAGTGCAAAAGGAAGCATACTGGGGAATGTGCTTCCCGACCCATTTTGATACATGACGATGAATCTAAAGGCCAACCTGATGCAGTTGGACCTCAAGAGCCCACCACTGAGAGTGGAGCAAATGATACATTCGAGTGTGAGATTTGTCAAGAATCTTTCAAAACCAAAATTGGGCTGGGACAGCACATAAGACATCGCCATCCTTGTGTTGCAAACAAGAGGCGAATACTTGCGGTTCAAAAAGATCTAGAACGCAAGAGAAACCTGAGACAAGCAAATGGTGTAACCAGTAGTGAGACTGGCAATAATTGTCCAAGAACTGAACGTACCAAGTCGAAAATTTTCAATGAGGATGAAGACAGGCTAATCAGGGAGATGTCCACTGCGGATCGCTGGGCAACTTGCACTGAGCTAGCCAAACTGCTCGACAATAAAACCAGTCGGCAGATACGCACCAGACGAACCACACTGAATTTGTCAAAGAAAACTGCTACTGCCAATGCCCGAGCTACACAGAGTAGTATCGAGGAAGTACAGACCAATCCAACCGTGCCAATGGCCAAAACCTCTGCGAAAAGTAATGAGAAATTCGCAGAAGCATTGCAAACACGGGGCAGTGAACGGTTCGTCGGTAAGAGTGCGGAACTGCTCGTAAGAGCAGCTGCCGGAGAGTATGATGAGGAGGAGATGGGGAGGTTGTTAGCCACACTCAAATCCGAATGCGAGGGTGCAAGGGAGAAACAAAGTAAAAGGATACCCAGCCCGAAGCAGAAACGGAAGAACAAAAAGTCAAGAAGTGGCAGGCAGCCAACCCAGTCCCGATCTCAAAGTAAAAGAGACAAGTATGCCTACCAACAATTCCTCTATGAGAATGATAGAAAGGCTCTCTCCAAACTCATACTTGATGGCAAAGGTAGTTCAGAGAAATGCCAAATCTCAGCCGACTGGACAAGCTGAGAAATGGCTCTATGCTCAACCTGCAGGAGTACAGGAAAACTTTGACTTACTAGTTGATAGGTTTGCAAGCCGATTCTTTCCCGGTGAGTTAAACAGGCCAAGGCGTGTGCAGGAATTCCTGAGTCAAAAACAAGAAGGCACAGATGTAAGGACTTACATCGAGACAGTTCAGTCACTTGGTCTAGAGTTGGAGAAGAGTGAAACTGAAATTTTTGATGTGGTAATCAATGGACTGGACACAGCGACAAAGGCATTCGTGATTGGCAAAGAAGCAAAATCAATTGGGGACATTGTAAAATTTGGGTGCATGGCAGAGACACTGAGGGATGATCAGATGGATGATAGCTTAAGAAGAATACAGGCTCTACAACAAGACCTTTCTGACCTTCGAAAGGAGTATGATCGAAGTAAAAGGGAACTTTCTGTGCTTAAGGAACAAAGTGTGAATAATGTGAGTGTAAATCCTGAGGATACGAGGAGGGATGCTGAGTGGAAACAGAGACCCTGCAAACACTGTGGTGAGTACCAGCATGCCGCAAACAGGTGTAGATTCCAAAATGCACAGTGTTTCCATTGTAAAAATATGGGTCACATTAAAGCCATTTGTAGGGCATTCAAAAAGTCCCAATCTCAGGCTAGCAGATAGGGATGCGAGCCTGTCCCAAGGGATAGGAACCAACAGAAAAAATTAGGAAGTAAGACTGCTTCATATACCTTAGATAAATATATTATCAGTGTAAGGGTAGGACATAAGGTATGGTGAGCTTTAGTAGACACGGGAGCTCAAGGAGTTTCGTGTATGGATGCTAAGGTATTTTCAAGTTCAGGTTTAAGGGAAGATACTATGATAGAAAAGTCAAGTCTAAAATGGCTACATAGTGCAAATGGAGGAGACATAGCTATAAAAGGGCAAGTAACTATTCCATTTTCAATAGGACATCTAACTGTTGTTCAGACATTTCAGGTGGTAGAAAACTTGAGCTTTCCTGTAATCCTTGGCACTGACTTCCTACAAAGGCATAATGCAAAGAAAGACTGTGGAAAGCAATGCTTAGAATTAGAAGGTGGAATAGCAGCAGTAGCATTTCTAGAGCCTAATCAAAATGAGAAATCTTGGTGCGTACTTTACATAATGTCAATATTGCCCCTAGATCAGTAGCCAATATCACTGTGGAAACAAAATTTAGAGATAATAGATTGACCATGTTAGAACCAATAGCAAGTCTACCCTCCAAGCTCAATGTTTTGGGAGCAAGGTGTGTAACTAAGGTTAAAGATAGGAAGGCTGTCTATCAGATTTTGAACCCCACTAATTAATTTGTAGAACTCACGGCAAAGCAACCCATAGCTATAGTAAGATTCATAAGAGAGGAAGATATTTTAAACCAGTTTCCACATGAACAGATACAAAATAGTGACTCTAGCCTTAGTTGTTTGAAAGAAAGGGATATGTCCAATGTGGAAGAATCAGTTTCTGAAATTAACATTGCTAAAGCAAAAGAACTTGGTATTCAGATAAACACTGATGAACTGACTAATGAGCAAATAAGAGAACTTCTAAGCTTCCTTGGAGAAAACAGGGACCTATTTGCGAAGGACAGAAGTGAGTTAGGAACAACTGATCTTTATTTCCATAAAATAGATACTTGGGATGCCAAGCCTATCAAACAGAGATTTTATAGGACATCACCAAAGGTTAGAGCAGAAATTGAAAGGCAAACTGAAGAAATGTTACAGAATCAGATTATTGAGAAATTAAACACACCATGGCAAAGTCCTGTAGTGCTTGTAAGGAAGGCAAATGGGGAATATAGGTTTGCAGTTGATTATAGGAAGGTAAACAGGGTTACAAAATCCATGAGTTTCCCTATTCCTAGGTTTGAATGACATGGCAGACACAATAGGTCAAGCCAAGGCAAAGTTTTACTCTAGTTTAGACCTTCGTGCTGGCTTTTGGCAGATTCCCATATCAGAGGAGTCTCATCATTTTCCTACCCTCATGGCTCATCTATCAATGACGGCATTGATCCAGTAGAGGCCACTGTGGCTTATCAAACCATTGATGATGAAGTGCGCCTGGTCAAACGGTTCGGGAAGGGGGCGCTTATGGCAAAAACCAGACATTGAGTCTGCTTTTCGTCTAATTCCCATTCATCCCTCTGACTATGAATTGTTAGGTTTTCAGATTGATGAAAATTTTATTGTGACAAAGTGTTACCCATGGGATGTTCCATTTCTTGTCGACTCTTTGAAGTATTTAGCTCCGCTATTCATTGGATTATGGAGGTAAAATATTAAGTGGCAAGGGTCGTGCATATTTTGGATGATTTTCTTTTTGTAGCTCCGCTAAATAGTTCCATGCGTAGCAAAGATAAAACTTTCTTTTTTTTCGTTTTTGCCAAGATACGCAAATTCATATTAAACAAAGTAAAGCTGTTCACCCTTGTACTTGTCTAACCATTTTAGGCATAGAGTTAGATAGTTCCCAAATGTAGGCTAGATTGCTAGAAGACAAGATCGTCAAAGCCCGTCAGCTCTTGGCCCATTTTTCTCACCGCAAAAAAGTTATGTTGAAGGAATTACAGTCTTTAATTAGTATGCTAAATTTATCTCCCCTGGTAGAACTTTTTTGCGACGCTTGATCAATTTGACCCGTGGCTTACAGAAACCTCATCATCATGTACGTCTAGATCGCGAGGCTAGAGCTGACATTTCCACCTGGAAAGTTTTCTTAGACTCTTACAATGGGGTTTCAATGTTCCTAGATGATCGTTTGGTAACAACTAATCAGATTCAGCTCTTTACTGATGCAAGTAATTTGGGCTTTGGGGCTATTTTCAACAACTCCTGGTTTTATTGTACTTGGCCTTCACCGTTTACTTCGCACTATATTACTGTTTTCGCAATTGTACTAGCTTTTGAAGATTGGGGCCCCAGCCTGAGGAACAAATGTATAGCGGTTTTCTGTGACAATATGGTTGTGGTTGATATAATCAACAGACAAACCTGTAAGGATAACACTCTTATGGTTTTGACACGGCGCTTTGTCGTTACTTCTTTACGTTTTAATATTCTTCTTTCAGCTTGCCATATCCCTGGAAAAAGTGATGTTCTTGCAGACCATCTGGCTCGTTTGCAGATGAACTTTTTCCGGGAGCAGGCGCCTCACATGGCACGGCATCCAACGCCAATTCCAGATCATCTCCTCATCATTTAACTGTGTAAAATGTGAAACTGTTGGAGAGTGCAACATCTCCTCAGACCAAGCGTACCTATGCTAGGGCTTATAAATTGTATCAGAAGTGCATGGTCGCCAATTGTCCATCACTTCTGGTTCTGTCTACTAATATAGGTATGCTGGCATATTTCATAGCTCACCTCCATAATGATAATTTTGCTTCATCCACAATAGCAACTTATGTTGCAGCTATTGGGTATTTGAATAAGATGGCTAGTTTTCCTGACCCTTTCCATTCCCTTCTTATAAAAAAGTTATTGGGATCTATTCATAGAAATTCTGCATGCGCTGATTGCCGTCTCCCTGTTACACCCACAATTTTGGTAAAACTAGTGGCATCCGTACCATTTGTATGTCAATCTGCATATCAATAGTGTTTATTGAAGGCGATGTATCTCTCGGCTTTTCATGCATTTTTACGCGTTGAGAAGATGACTGTAAACAAATCTACATCACATGTGCTTCTGTATCACGATGTGGTACTTTCCTTTGACCCCAATGGCTGTCCTTCAACTCTGGAACTTACTTTTCGTTCATTCAAGGGCCATTATAATATCCGGCCTATCACTTTGTCATTACAGCTTAAACCTAGTCAGGCTGCCACCTGCCCAGTGTTGGCATTACATCAATACCTTCTGGTGCGGGGTAACAAGACTGGCCCTCTTTTTTGTTTTCCAAACTGCAGACCAGTGACTTATGATTATTTTAGTTTCATGATCATTCATACCCCCTCTTCTGGGCATAGGGTCAAGAAGTTTGGGCGGCAGTATACAACCGCTTTTGTATTGTCAGTTTTTATATACGTTTCCTTTGGCTTACTATTAGTTTTTTCTGCATCTATATATATTTTTGTTATATTGGATTATGTGCATATATTGCCACAGCTAAGTGTCTACTGGTCTACATATGGATATATACAACCGATGCACTGATGCCTATCAGACTTGTGACACTCCTCTTTTATTTTGTTATCTGCCGTGCATAGGGTCGAGCTAGATACTGTCTTTTTTTGTAGTTGGCATTAATTGTTGTGTATGGCATTTGATATAACACATATACCCATGTGGCACAGATAGAAGGACATGGTATTTCTCGACTTGGTGTCATAACCTAAAGTCAAAGGTATGTAATGAACTTTAATACGAATGGATATAATATTCCAGTTATTTCTAAGTAAATGACATACATTCGTTATTGACATTTACGTCCGACTTTGTACTTCAGGGGTTTTGTTTGTTCACTCATTGTTGGTATGCGCCGGCTGCCCTAACAAATAAAAAATAGAGGTTGACTACCATTTGTTGTTTTTTCTTCTAGCCAAACTTCTAGAAAAGTCATAAAAGTCTGTTCCATACAATGTTACGTTTGATGAATATTCCAATCTCATGTTCTTTTCTATATAAAATTTCTTGTTCAATGTTATTTACTTTCCTTTGTAGAAGAAAGTTGCGAAGAAAAGACGGAGACAGGAGAAGGAAGAGGGAATGAAAGACGAGGAGATGCAGAAAAGGGCAGAGTTAGGGAGAGTAAAGAAGCGTAAGAAGGAGAAAGACAGAAAGGCGAGACGGAGAGATGAAGAGGAGGAAGCGGCTAGGGTGAGGGAGAGAAAGAAGGAGAGAAAAGAAAAGAAGGTGAGTAAAATGACAATTTATTATATGTCTTATAACCAACACTTCAACAGTAAGTTCAAGGGGCACCTGCTAGTGAGGAGGAGCTGGTGCTGTCTTTAAAGGCAACCTGTAAATACCTCATAGTCCCAAAGAAATGGGACGGACCCCAAGCTAGGACAGGCCCTACTACCCATACAACCCCCACTACCCCTAAAGTTAGGGTGAGCGAATTCTCCCGAGTGGAGGATGAAGCATATCCTAGGGCAAGAACTAGTTCGATTGCGCCTGATGGTCATAGTTTCTCGGAGGCTAGTTTTTACTCTAGGCCTCATCAAACCCCTAAGCCTCCTCCATTTTCTGGTGAGGTCCCTCCTTTAAAGGGGGAAGTCTTTAGATTGGCGGTATGAAATCCGTTGTCTAATGGCTGACCATGAGTTGTCTCAAAGTATGGTGGTCCAGGCAATACGCCGCTCGTTGCGGGGCGTTGCCCGGAGGTCCCTAATACACTTAGGTGAGCAGGCTACTCCGCAGCAAATTCTGCGTAAGCTGGACACTCTGTTTGGGGATATTGAGACCCATGGCATGATAATGCAGGAGTTCTTTAACTGTAAGCAGAAGCCCGATGAGCCTGCCACTAATTTCGGGTGTAGGTTAGAGCAGTTACTACAAATAGCCATCGAAAATGGTTCTTTGCAGAAGTCTGCAAGGAATTTACTCCTAAGACATAAGTTCTGAACATCACTACATTCAGATAAATTAAAGAGCCATACCAGTCACAAGTATGATACAATAACTGACTATGACTCGCTTTTACGTGAGATTCGGATGGTAGAATGTGAATTAGAGTTGGCCAAATCTACATCCAACCCAAGTCAAAGAAAAAGGGTCAGCATTACGCAGTTTCCGTTGAGGTAGATCAATTAAGCGTGGCGGACATTTCAAAGGATTTTGACGCCAAGTTGAAACAATTAGAGGACAGGGTTGTCTCTCAAGTTTGACAAGATACTGGAGAAGTTGAAGAGTCAAAAGTCGTATAACAAGGGTCAAGGTCAAAATCAAAATAAGGGTCAAGGTCAAGGTCAAAGCAAAACAACGCTAATAAGCATGGTAATTGGTCCAAGAATGATAAAAAAAGCCCAAAAGAGTAACCGTCTCTGCTGTTGGCCAACCAGGGACTGGTGAACAATCAAATTGCCAGACAGATATATTGGATAGATTATTAGGCATCGCTAATGAAGGGACAGTCTATATTCAAGGTCGGAAAGTCAGAGGTCTTATCGATAGTGGATCACAGATATCTACTGTAGCAAGGTCATTCTACGACAGCTTAGCAGATAAGCCACCTTTAAATGATTTGAGTTCATTGGGGCTTGATATTACTGTGGCGAATGGATCGGCTCTTGAATATTTAGGTTTTATAGAATGTGATGTCCAAATACCATTTATGCAGGAGACATACCTTAGTATCTTGGCTTTAGTGGTGCCTGATACTGAGTACAATAAAAAGTGCCCTGTTTTATTGGGTACAAATGTCATACGGCTAGTGAAAGACTCATCGGGCGAGTTAGAACTGCCAGCCATGTGGAGAACTGCTGTAGACAGTATAACATGTTCGTATGGGGTACGGTCCACTAACCGTAGACCTTTCAAGGTTGCTCCATCCGAGTCCGCAGTATGTCATTGTCAGAGGATTAGACCCCGATACCGACAACATTGTGACAGAAAACAACTGTGACTATTCCAACCTAAGGTATACTGTTTGCCCACAGGTTTTCAAACTCAAGAATCAGATTTCTAGTGTTAAAGTCCCAGTTAAGATCTGTAATGTAACGGCAAAGCCTATCATTATATCACCGAGGTCGTTAATATGCTCAGTGAATCAGGTACAGGTTGTTGACAACCTGGCATCACGCCTGCCAGCCACTGAAGTACCAAAGTCAGTTCCAGAGGAACTGGGTATTCAAATAGATACTGAGAACCTTAGTGAAGAGCAGTTACTTAGGGTGCGTCAGGTGCTAGGGAATTGGAAGCACGCATTTTCCACCAGTGCTTTTGATATAGGACACACGGACATTGTAAAACATACTATCCAACTTACGGATGAGCAGCCTTTTAAGCAGCCGTACCGTAGGATACCACCTGGTATGTATGAAGAGGTCCGTCAGCACATCAAGGAAATGTTAGAGGCTGGGGTGATACAAGAATCAAACAGCCCTTTTTCATCGAACGTTGTGCTGGTTCGGAAAAAGGACGGTTCATTACGATTCTGTATTGATTACCGCATGCTTAATAAGCGTACTCGCAAGGATGCATACATGTTACCACGTTTCGATGACACAGTAGATACCTTGATCGGGTCTAGGTACTTTTCTAAGTTGGACCTTCGATCGGGTTACTGGCAGATTGAGATGGATGAGGCAGACAAAGAAAAAACGGCCTTTTCTGTTGGTAACCTAGGTTTCTGGGAGACTAACAGAATGGGGTTTGGTCTTTGTAATGCCGGTGCTACTTTCCAGAGAATGATGGAAAAGTGTATGGGCGACATGCATCTGAGGGAGTGTCTTATTTTCCTTGACAACATCCTGATCTTCTCTCGTACATTTGACGAGCACCTGACTAGGTTGGAATCGGTTTTTTCCAGACTTTCCCAACATGACCTGAAATTAAAACCTTCCAAGTGTGAGCTGTTTAAGAATTCTGTGATGTACTTAGGACATATTCACGACTAGGCCTTCTCCCAGTATTAGGCGTTCACGATTACGAAGTCATAGGCTAGCCTATCAATTTAAAATGTTTAGTTGTAGAATTAATAACAAAATATCAACCTAACAAATATACTTTTATTTAATCAACAATCAGATTTATTTATCGACGTCATGCATCGACATCCCATCCATGTTAGTGTTAAGACAACCATACACACAGCTTCCCTCCTCGATAGGAAGCCATTTTAGCGGATTTAAGCGCTAATTCACCGACCCCTCGTTCACTACCTTAGATATTGCGAAGATGTGAAATACTTTCACGTAAATAAACAAAGAAATTACCACGGAAAATCCCAAAATAGATCACAATCACATGTAGCACAGTAAAGACAATATGGCTGCATCAACAAAAGCGTTGAACTTATGACGTCACTGGTTTGGGTGCCCGAAAACGAGGTCAACGCCTCTCAGCCAAAGGTGTGTTTTTCAGAAAAGTCGCAATTTCTCAGTAACGGAACATTCCACGGCATTCGCGTTTTCGGCATAGTGTATTTTATGTGCAGAACTATTTTTCAAGGTCAATATAGCTGACCTATCAGGGTACACTTTAAGCCTTCTTAGACAGTTGACACTCTGAAAACAGAGGAATACCTTCACTGTTTATAGTAATGTCGTAAGGCTGTCACCTTAGTCAGTAAGCTGCGGGGCACGCTCCGAAACCGGAGTGAGGGCTGGAATTCACGTGGTATGAGACTAGTATACCGTTGAATTATGTAGACCGCTCTGAAATCAGAGTGAAAGGGTTTATTTGCTCTCCATTGGTGTAGTGTCAAATTCTGACCATGTTGGTTTTTAGCCCGTCTCGTAGGCAGACCAGTGTACTTTAAAAGTTTGGAGTTCAGTAGATAGATTTAGGCTATTTAATGTAGCCAGTTTTGTTCTAAAAGCAGCAGTATCTGTGTGGGGCACACTGGACCCCAGTTTATTTCACGTGGTCAGGTTTTGTTGTTTTGCTGCTTAGTTTATTTTTGTCGCTAATTTACATTTTTGTTAGATTTTCTGCTGGCTTTTTACACCTTGGTTGACTGATTTTTACTGATGTTAAATTGTTTATTTTTTGTTTATACTTTGTTATTGCTCCGGCACTATTCGCTGATATTCCATTGATAATTAAATAGTGGAACGCATTTGGAACACATTACCAGAAACTGTTGTATCTGCCTCAAACACTAACTGTTTCAAAAATAGGCTTGATAAGTTATGGGAAAACCAAGATATCATTTTTAATTATAGAGCTGATATATCAATATAGACTGTCTTAATAGTAATTCAACGGAACTAAAAGCTGGACATATTATTTTGATTCGTACATACTATATTTATTATATGAAATATCATGTATATATATTGTATGTTTTTTGAGACCAGAGTAGAGGATAGGTATATCCTGTTCTGGTAATAAACTTAACTTAACTTAAGTGGAACTTGAATCTTGGCGTTATTGTGGGTCTTTCCTAACACTTTGACTAATCAGGAGAAAAGAACCGGAAGGTGTGTCTGGGAGTTGACTGTTGGCCACTGTTTAGTAACTAAATATATACCAGTTATGCAGCATTTAGTAACACTTCACGTAACCCTTGGGTATCACCTAGTTGGGTGTGATAGGTAACACTTTGGGTATCACCTATTTATTGGGTGATAGCTAACACTTTGGGTATCCCCTAGTTATTGGGCAGTGCTCCAGATAGCCTGCGTGAATGCGTTTTCACGCACAATATTTCTAATTTCACACTAGGAAAAAAATAAGATTTGCGTCATTAACCCGTGCGAAATCCGGTCTCTGCGTCAATGGGTGATAGAAAACTCAATAATCTAAGTCAAACAACACTTATCAAGTAAACGGTAACAAGCGCTTTCTTGATCGTGATTATAAACCAGTCGAATAGCAAATATGGCGCTGTCAAAAATGTTTACAAATTCAGTGTTACCCTAATATGGAAAAACCCATACACTTGTTGAAGGCAGGGGTGAAAAAAACCCTCAATTTATAAAGGTAGGAGTGAAAACCCCACATGTCAAAAAGTTATCTGGAGCACTGTTGGGTGATAGGTAACACTTTGGGTAACAGCTACTTATTGGGTGATAGGTAACACTTTGGGTAACACCTACTTATTGGGTGATAGGTAACATTTTGGGTATCCCCTAGTTACTGAGTGGTAGGTAGCACGGGTAAAACCTAGTTATTGAATGATAGGAAAATACGTCAGGTTTTACACAATATCATTTATGTTTTAACACATTCACATGTATAGCGTAATGTTTTAAACGGTACTTTTTACAGCTCAATATGAGTGAAGTCACTTGTATGGAGGAACTGATAGAGGGCCTGGAAAAGTGTGTGGCCGAGGAATATGTGGAAGGTAGACTGGAGAGTATGCATAACGACATAAAAATTAATGGAAAAATCGTAGAAACCAAGTTGGAGGATTTCCAGAAAAGACAAAACGACATCGATGCAGAATTCAAACAATTACAAACACATATTGAAGCAGGCGTTTCTTCCAACAAACAGACATTGTCAGATGCATTATCCGCAGCAATATCTTACTTAAACGACTCTCGCCCTATGGAACCAGAACCTACATCATCTTCTGAGTACCCAAATCTTCAGTCACCACCATTGTCATTCATCCCAGCGTCGACTAACGCAACACCTACAAGGGATAATGGGTAAGCAATTACATTTAATCGTTCAATCCACTGACATTTGTTGACGTTATTGATTGTTTAAACATTACATTATAGCAATATAACATTAAAGCAAAATGATGTTGCATTACCTTCTAATAGGTAGGTTTTGAACATTTTACTCTGTATAAAAGGAAAAGAAATCAAAAGGCGCCAATGTGTATTAACTGATGTATGACTGCTTCAATTGTTAGAACAGCTACTTTCTGGTGGGTATATCGAAATGTATTGCCTACAACTTGATCAGCATTAATTATAAAAATTATATAAAATTAATGACTACATAAAAAACTGTCATCTTTAATTTAAGTTTATGTAGCCAAACTAGCACCTTTTGGTCCCGTTAAGCTACCTTGGTGACACTCTTTGACCTCTAACCCCGGGTCATTAATGGTGCTATTGACAAATGAAAATGATTGATTTCGTCAGGTCTTTGTCAGATCTATCGATTGTCTTTGATTATAGAATGTTTAAATCAAGGTTAGACTACCTGCCTAACAAAAAAAGTATCACGCGGAAATGCGATATCCATGTCACTCAATTAATTATCTTAGTCTTCGTCCATTTCTTGTTCTGTGGTTTGAACACTGATCCTCTTTTGGGATGATTTCATGAACGCAGAGAACCTGCTTTTCTGGTTTTTCTTGAGGGCCATACTTTGGCAGTATTTTCGTTCATTTCGGATCCTTTCTTTTAGATATAGCGCAAAGTCCGCAAATCCGTCTGGCGACCAGCCCTCTGTCCAAACACCCATCTCGATTCCTTCCTCTATACATCTTTGTACTGTCTGTTCATTTGCTTTGTCTGATGGGTGTTGATCCACATAATATTTGAAGAAAGCTCTTTGCATTTGATTAAGTTTGTCCGTAGTTGTTGACGGCGTCATATATTTCTGAAGAACATCTGAACCTTTTCCTTCTTTGTCCTGTCTGGTTGACCCCCGAAATAAAGAATGATTTAATTGTCATGAAAGTGCTTAGTTTTATTTGTTTTTATCATTATAAATGAACAAATTATGTAAGAATTACGTAATTAGTGACATTTGAAAAAATCGAGAAAAAAACGCTTTCTTACGTGTTATTAAGTAAAAAGTCACGAAATACACATGTATTAATGTTGTTTGATCATTGTAACATTGATTAATGACAATAAATACAATATTACGTAATAATCGGCAGACTTGTTATACTTTGAAAAAAAAAACGTAAAAGTGTTACCAAATTAGCAAGTGCGTGGAGAAATTGAATTTTTGACAGGGGTAGGATTTGACTCGTATTTTCACAAAGGTTTTTTTGTTTAATTCAAAAGTTGAAGAGTTTGCCAAGTAAAATCGAACAGAATCATCTGGATATCGATTTCAGTGTTGGCGTTGTGACTGTTAAAGAGATAAGGACATTTAAATCAAATTCTGATCAAAGTTTAAGCATGTACGAAAACTTGTTTAATGGCATAATTAATATAGGTCTTGTGCTAATTTGCTTACCTTTGAGCTGGGAAAAGGGTTAGATAGTTTCCTTATGCTAATTGGCTACACTTCTTAATTACTTGTTTTAAACGACTTCTACAGATGTATTTGTATCGATTATTTCGATTTCATATAACCAATATCAATCGAATACATATGTGAAATGCTGGTATAACTAATATAATTAATCCCATTATAATATGTTACCAAAGTAGCATCAGCTAAGGAAGATAATCCCTACAACTAAAATTGTAGGGATTGTCTCCCTTGGAAAAATTCAACTTTTATATTACTTATTTCAAACGCTTATAACTCCTTTATTGATGCATATAATTCTTCCATAATCACTTAGAGTAACTGATAATTAATATTATTTAATGATTTATAAGTATCTAACATGATAAATGAATGCAGTATGAGCTTTTCCCAGGACGAACTTTTACCATACAAAAGTACCAAGTTTATCACAAGAATTACGTGTCTACCTACTTCAAACGCTTGTAACTCGTTAATTTTTGCATATTTGATTAATAATCTTCCATGATTCGTTAGAATAACTTATACATGACAGTGTTTCATTGTATATTAGTAATTAAACTTGTTATTGGATTCGGTACGAGCTTTCCGCAGTTTGGGTATCATCTATTCATTGGGTGATAGTTGAAACTTTGGGTATCATCTAGCTATTGGATGATAGGTGAAACTTTGGGTATCACCTAGTTATATGGTGATAGGTAACACTTTGGGTATCCCCTAGTTATTGGGTGATAGCTAACACTTTGGGTATCACCTAGTTATTGGGTGATAGGTAACACTTTGGGTATCCCCTAGTTATTGGGTGATAGGTAAAACCTAGTTATTGGGTGATAGCTAACACTTTATGTATCACCTAGTTATTGGGTGATAAGTAACACTTTGGGTATAGAAACAATAGAAATATCATTGCTGTTGAAGTTGAAAACTGTCCTATATTACTATCTCAGTATGCTGATGATACTTCGCTTATCCTCGATGGGTCTGAAAAATCGCTGAAAAATTCATCAGAGAGCTTAATGAATTTGCAAATATTTCTGGATTAAAAATGAATATTGATAAAACTCAAGTAATATGGATTGGAAGTAAAAAAGATAATGAGGATAAACTTTTACCTGAACTTAACCTACAGTGGGGCAAAGAAAGATTTACATTATTAGGAGTTGATTTTAGTGTAAATACCATGAAAATACTCCGAAACTAAACTTTGATAAAAAAACTCACCAAACTGAAATCGCTAATAAAAATATGGAATAGAAGATCATTAACTCCAATAGGAAAAATAATAAACATTATAAAGTCGTTGCTTATATCACAATTTAATCATCTCTTTATTTCATTACCTAATCCAGATGAGAAGTTTCTGTTTAAACTCAACTCTCTACTTTTTGACTTTCTATGGGATGGAAGACCAGATAAAATCAAACGGGATACAGTTATGCAAAACTATGCTAATGGTGGTCTTAAGATGGTCAATCTTGTAGCTTTTATAAATGCATTGAAACTGACTTGGATAAGGAGACTCTATCGCAGTACTGAGAAATGGCAGATAATTCTAAAAACCTATATTGACACTGACCTTCTTGCAAACTGTGGTAATAATTATATTCATTTATGCATAAAAAAGTGCAAAAACAAATTTTGGTGTGATGTTTTCAAAGCTTGGGGTACACTTAACACAAAATATGAGGATAAGCTATTTCAGAGTAATATATTATCTGTCCCAATTTGGTATAACAATAAAATAAAGATAGGAGGTAAAACAGTATTTTATGAGAGTTGGTTTAAGAAGAATATAACTATCATAGCTAATTTAATCAAAGATACCAACAGATGTGTTTTCTATGGAAGGGAAGAATTTATTCGAAAATATCAAATAAATACAAATTTTTTACAATACCAGGGTCTGGTCTCTGCAGTCAAAAAATTTATTGCATCAGATACTATCTCTAACCCCTCTATAATCTATCCTTGCATACCAATCACCTTACGTATCTTTCTTCAAGACAAAAAAGGGTCAAAAAGGTTTTATAATACTCTAATTAAATGTAACGTGTTACCATCGGGTACCAAAAAATGGAATAGTATATTTGATAATATAGATAAACAAACTTGGGATAAGTACTATTTAATGCCATTCCATGTAACAAAAAATACAAAGTTCCAGTGGTTCCAGTATAGGGTAATCCACCATGCATTAGCAACAAATTCCCTTCTTTTTAAAATTAGATTAGTTATCTCCCCTCTTTGTGTGTTGTGTAACTCTGAGCACGAAACAATCAGTCATCTGCTGTGGGAATGTCAGGAAGTACAAAGACTATTACAGAGTCTTGATATTTTGTTAGAAGCTCTATTTATCCCTTTCTCAGTAAACAAGCAAACTTTCATTCTTGGTCTCCTACATCAAAACTTCCTTCCGAGTAACAGAGTAGACAATGAGATTATAATTATTATCAAACAGTATATTTATAAAATGAGATGCTTACACCGTTCACTAAACTTGCATGCACTAATTAATACAATCAAAGATAATTATATGATACAAAAATATATAGCTAATGGTAAGGATGATAAAGTAAAACGTAAATTTGAGAATGAATGGATGGGAAAAATTAATACAGTTTTGATCTACACACTTTTGATCTATTACCCATCGCATTACTAGTTTTTTTTCTTTTTTTTTCTATAATTTTTTATAATTATATACATAACAGTTCTTAACCCTACCGAGTAATCAGATATAAAGAAAGAAAAACATTAAAATATTAAATTACTCTAACCTATTTTACCATCTCACCCAACAATCCATTATTTCTTCCTTCTCTTTTTCAATTTCTTTCTCTTTAAATTTCTTATCCCTAATAAAGTTCTATTTCATTCCTCATTTCTGTATGATGATGTCAATTTATGGTTGTGTGTGTGTTTATGCATGTGTGGCATTTCAAACAAAAGTTTACTGTGATATTTAAGAATCAGAAGGTTCCATAATGGTTATGAAAGTATGAATCTTGATATGATGATGATAATGAATTGTTGAATGTGGATGATGATGATGCATTATTTAGTATGTACAATAATCATGATAGTAATATTGATTGTGATATATATGTTGAAATGGATGATGTTGATGATTCTTTTGAATGGAGTGTACTTGTTTGACACGCAATGACTATATGTGCACCTGTGGTTGGATGTGTGAGAGGGTGTGAGTGTATTTGTCCTGTTCAACGTGTAAAATCTTGAAAAATAAAAAATTATAAAAAAAAAAATAAATCACAAATTAATGGGAATGATCACAGTTTACAGTCAATGTGGTATGTGACACTACAATATCATCAACTGATATTTTCAGCATCCATCCATTATGTGTAAGGCTTCATAATAGGGCATCATTGCACAGTTAACATATATTAAGTGTGAAGAATGCTCTAGTCGAATTGCTGACACAAATATCTGACAAAGTGTGAACTGTTCACTTTGAAATGCCACCTTTCATAAGCCGTTATCTTCGTGGTTGTTTTTGACAGTCAATCAAATGTTGTGAAACACAACACATGGAATTTCCAGTTTGAGAACATTTAACAGCTACCTTATGAGTGCTCAGATAATTTAAGCAATAAATGATTTGAAGAAAGAAAAAACGTTCTGAAGTTCTGATATTATGACCATATGGATTTTCAATCTTCATCCCATAGAAAACATTATGTAACCTGAACAAATCATTTGGGAAAGATAGAAGATTAAGATACCAGCATAGACGTAAGCAGCTCCATGAAGCTTTCGAGGCAATTCGAAGCGGGCCGATCTACTGTTTGGGAGACATGAGGATAAAGTTTGCCAGTGGAGCACTGACAACATTTACATAACATGTCCAGGTGTGATACAAAGATCTTGAGGTATGAATACATAGTTCTTGTCCTCACTTACTTGTAATTTACCTGTGTTTTGTTTGCTGAAAGTTGTCAAAATATAATTTACCTTTTCTTGGTGAAAGTTTTTCAAAACGAAGTGATATTAAGCATTGACCACATGACAATAAGTGACATAATCAGATGTCAGATTACATAGAAGATATAAAGCTAAAAACGGGTATTTCAAGAACGTACAATATTTACAAAGAGTGACATTAAACGATAGGGCATTAAGTGGTTTCCATCTTATAATGAAGGAATATCTCTGTGTGCGAGAGAGAGAGAGAGAGAGAGAGAGAGAGAGAGAGAGAGAGAGAAGACATGTAAATTGGGCAACCAGGTTTACTTTTGTTGACCAACATATCAAAGTAACATGTATTTTGACAAATGATTCAGCTGTCTGGTGGTTGTGGTCCACACTAGACTGAGAGGAGATGTAATAACTATGTTTAGAGAAGGTGTCTGTAGTCTGGTGGTTCTGGGTCACACTAGACTGAGAGGAGATGTAATAACTATGTTTAGGTGTCTGTAGTCTGGTGGTTCTGGGTCACACTAGACTTAGAGGACATGTAATAACCATGTTTAGGTGTCTGTAGCCTGGTGGTTCTGGGTCACACTAGACTGAGAGGAGATGTAATAACTATGTTTAGGTGTCTGGTGGTTCTGGGTCACACTAGACTAAGAGGAGATGTAATAACTATGTTTAGAGAAAGGTGTCTGTAGTCTGGTGGTTCTGGGTCACACTAGACTTAGAGGACATGTAATAACTATGTTTAGGTGTCTGTAGTCTGGTGGTTCTGGGTCACACTAGACTGAGAGGAGATGTAATAAATACATTTAGAGCAGGTGTCTGCAGTCTGGTGGTTCTGGGTCATACTAGTTAATCTGTGTTGGCCACAACCAATATCCTTCTAGCATAAAGACTGCTGTTAAAGGGCAAACTGCCTTTCAAGGAGACTAAATCTGCCACGTCCACCAGAATTAAAATCAATTGTAGATCAAGAAATGGAATTTGTAATCTATTTTATTGTATTGTGTGAATGTCTGTAGTGTAAATATGTTACATACATAGCTATACATTTCTCCTACAAACGACTTTGCCAATCAAACTCTCCTTTAATCAGATCTTGTATCTTTTAAGGAAGAAAATCTAGTTTACTTTGAGCTGAAATTTCATCAAACACATTAGAACTGTATATCCCATCCAATAAATACTGCTCAAGGTCTTATATCTATCACAAGGAAATTGTCTGAAGGACAGATCGCAACGCTAATCACCCTATATAGTGATCAAAGACTAATAGCTGTAGTTCACAAAAACTTACTGGAGGTCATCCTCATCACTCAGGTGTCTCGTGTTTATCATCGATGTCA
>NW_026782710.1:0-220403 GCF_031769215.1 Ylistrum balloti
GATGACTTATATGAGTGACTTATTTGGGAAATTCAATTTTGAAATGAAAAAATAAATAAAAACACCAACCATCTTTATGCCATTAATAAGTCATAAACGATGACTGTAGAGTCAGGATAAACGATCCTGATTTTCAATGTCTTCCATTGATTCAAAACTGGACTAAAGGGCCAAATGTTATGACTGGTCAAAGGTACTGTTCTATATAATAATCGAAACATCGCTGTAACATCGATTAACGCTAAAACGTTAACAACATAAGTCAATGTGGTAAAAGAGAAACCAATCCTCTCTACATGGCTTTAACTCAAAACAGGTTAATAAACGTATAGTACTGAATCATGAGAATTATAAGTTCTAAGAAATTTCAAAAGCAGATGAACGCGAACAGCGTACTTGAAATAATGCCTAGATTGCATAAACACCTTCTTATTCTATACTAAGATAACCAATTCTTCATTTGTTAATCAAATGGGTGTATTATATTTTCAGTTTCCTGGTGTGTTGTTGCAGATCTACTACATTCAACATAACGTTTCATTCCACTTTTATTTTTATAAAAAAAAACCCTCCATGACACCGTACGTCGATAATGTATCAAATATCTTCATGTGTCTTTCGTAATAAAAGTTACCCTACATGAACAAGTTCCCGACGTTTGATAACACAAGTCAGTGCCACAACCAACAGGAAATGGCGTACAGACATGTCCGTGATATCCCTCTTTGCATTCTGAAAGAATTAAAATCAAGCTCCTTTATATACTATAATACGTAAAAATATATGCTAAACATCACATAAAAGCAAATTTAATTTGGCTGCTGTGCAATATATTTCGGAAAACGTACAAAAATGGAGGGAATTCTGAAATGTCTACAACATGATTCGTATAAGATATGATTTTTAAGTATGCATGCTTTCCAAAAACAAAACCCCAAATATATATTAACAGTTTGAGAGTAAGATAGTTTATACGTGTAAATATTCAGTTCTCGTGGTAGCAATGTCTGAATAACCATAATGGACAATTACTTTCATTGATTAGTGATAAAAAGTAGAACAGTCTCCTACCAGAATAATGTATATTTTGTAGTTGATCGGACAGCCACATTGTATACCTGCATATTCAAACCTGCAGCAGTCTAAAATAGACAATATCCGATAATAAGGATGAAGATTCTTTTTAATTGTCATATATTGCTGTCGGCTCCATCTCCATATCAATGATCGGCGCAATTGACATTCCTTACGAAAACACAATGCGTATATAGTAAAGATTTAAATTATATTATAATATGCGGAATAGTATGCATAACTCTTTTGTTTTAAAGCATATTATGCTTTAAAACAAAAGACTACAATCTGGAGCATAACTGCAATAAGCATACATCATTTGTTTTCAAATCTTGTAGGGTTCAAAAGTTTTAAAATAGAAAAAAACGTATTATAACATTATAAAATACTAAAAACTTTCACCATCAAAATGGAACTGATAATTATAAGTAAACAAAAATATTTTTTTTTTCTGACTTCTAATGTTTATCTTGATCTTTTTATCATTCACACAATTTGATGGACATGGAATACAATTTCCATCGTTCTGATAAAATTCTGGTGTGCATTTCAAATTGAGTTTTGTTTATATTGTGACCAGTATTTACAGTTGACAGTGTTGTATAGCTATACGATAAGCATGCTTTCATAAAAAAAAAAAAAAAAAAGAAACGTGTAAGAATATGAAATTTGTTTCAATTGTTGCTGTTTCTCAGGAAATAAAGAGCATGCTTTTTTTAATAATATCTGGGCTTCATTCTTCAAGCACTGTGTCGGGCTCTGAGATTAGAAACCAAACGATTCGCTTCTCGATCCTCTGATTATTCCATGTCAATAAATGACAACACATTAATGAGTATGTTATTCTTTTGTATCTCCATTCACTAATTTCGTTTCTTTCCACATTACACCAAAGATTAAACCAGTAGATGCATGATGTTCTCTTCTTAATCCCGTATAGCCGATAGGATAACAATGAAATCATTGTTAGTTATGTAAATATAGCATTATTTTACTGGTAACTCATATATATAATTTAAAAAAAGAAAAGACAAAATGTGTGTATTGTTGCCAATATTAAACGAGAATAGTTTGAGTCACCTTTTTAGCCCCTTTGGCTTTAATAAACGCGATACCATTAGAGTTGGAAATCAAAGACAAAGCATAGTCTTCTTCATCATTCGCTGATGTCGATATTTTCCTACAGCTAAATCAAAATTGACTGCTTCCCGCCAAGCTGTATGACAGGCGTAATGGTTTCTACTTCCCTAAAGTTTATTTTACGTGATAGTTTCAACTTCCCTGGAGGTAATTTTACGTGATGGTTTGAATTTCCTTAGAGGTAATTTTACACTTCTAGATACCAATGTCTTTGCTTCCCTCACTGATGGCATGATGTGTTTGGTAGTATGATTGTTGTTTATGATGTGATATATAATTTGTAAGTGTTTGATGCTCGATGGAATATTTGGCGGTTTTGTTTTGTGAAGGATTTTTTTTCTCACTTGAGAATAAGCCCTTATTCATTTGGATTTACCTAAATTTAAATCGTCGATGATACAGACATCCTAAAACGTCATCAGAATTGAACTTGCTGAATTTCATACTGGTTATCATAGATTAACTCTCAATTCTTACCTATACCGATATTTAAGAAACAAAATGTACAACAATTACGAAACATATCATATTCATTGGCCAAGCTGGAAGGTTGCGATTAATCTTACTTTGGTAAGAAATCGGAGCACCCCCGAAAAACTGTGTAGTCGGGTAGGTGACCCAACATATTTTCACTTTCGAATCGAATCCCAGTTGCCTTTGTGAAAAGCAAGAAAGCCACCTGACCAGACGAATGTTTTTAACTCTAAAAGTCAATTAAATTTCCTTACTTTCGTTCATAATTCATAAACAAAAACGACATAAAATGTGAAATGCATATCACATACATCAGAGGTTGGGTGACATACGTTTCCAAGGCAGTTTGAGCAAGTCTCATTACAATTTCCTTTCCCATACTTTCCTATTGGACAACCCAAATTGGAAAAAAAAAATCGTTATAACAACCTGTGTGTTAGAGTGACAATACTTGATACTCATGCGTCGATTATCAAAAAAGAGGACTGAATGAGAGACAAACATATGAATAGATACACACACTCTATTGTGTATTATTCATATTAATCTTTCTTTCGACCTAACAATAATTACTAGTTTTTTCATACAAAAACTATTTCAATTACTCTCATAGTATGTATGTGTACAGTAGTGTTTCTGTATGATTGGTGAACGTTCATATAGATATAAACATTTTCTGTTGTGTGATTTTATCGGATCTTTAATCATATTTCATTAAACTTTTTATCTATCAACTTCTCTATCATATCAATGCCATTACACTATTTAACTTAATATTTGTTAGGACACACGTGTTATATGACTTAGCTTAGCCGTAATTGCTAAATATTCCCATTGTTTGCATTGTGACATCAACGCTTCATTTTGTCATTTCGATGTGACTTCACTCAATTTAGATTTTGTATTTGAGATATGAGTCATTTTTTTCAATTTCACATTAAGTAACATTTTTTAAGATAATTGATACCAAATGATAATTAAATAATGTAATAGAATATATTATCAAGTCCTGACATAAAAGTAACTGAACCGATATCATTATTTTCATGGGAGTCACAAGAAACCTGTTTGTATTAATCACTTACCATAAACATACACTTCACACAATTCCAACACAGCATCATTTGAGTACCACGCCTGGGTTCTTTCACGGCGGTATTATAAATAGTCATGCATTGAGAAGCTCCTAAACACGATGCTAATTGTAATGCAGACAGAGATCCAAGGTTAGGTGTTGTGTCCTTGTAACAACGGTCTTCCGATACCCAGCCAGTCGTGTTAAACAGGTAAATTTCATACCCGGCAAGTATATTGAGGGTTCCCTCCTCTACATTAAATTCAAAACAGTGAACTTGAATATCTTTATTGCATCTCTGATACAAATGGCACGTAAAAGCCAACCGTATCTTTTAAACAGGAACACAAGGAGAAGGGTAATAAGCTCAAAAAGTAAAAATAATGAAAAATTAAATGAACATGAAACTTCATATAGATGAAAGTGAACTGGCACTTTCTCAAATTATTACAAAGAACGCTTTATTGTCAAACTAATAAAAAAAGAAATGTTTTATTTCAAGCATTTAAACAGTAATATTAAATCTCCGGCAAGTGTTCTTAATTGCGGAATAGTACTAGTGATCTTGAGTATATGGATCATACAGAATGGAATAAAAATCTTTGGTTGAAGTATAAGGTAGCAGAAGTTAACACTTTTCCATGATATTTTACCTCTGTAAATAATTTTTACGGATTCCATGACTGGTTTATGCTGTAGATCTACCTTCCACCAGGTTTCAGTCTGCCCCTCCGCCCTGTGTGTACAGCAGTCCGACACCACCGTTGTGGTGTTACATCCATCTACTGCCTTGGCACTGTCAAAGATTTTTGGTTGCTGGTTTCGTAACTATCTTTCTCCAATATCAATATCATCGTCTGCCACACACGATATAGTATGTATGCATTGCATTATACAGCAATAGTATCGAAATTTAACTATAACCTTTCTGTCCAGACTGTTCTTCTTGTCTTATACATATCCACCGAATGGTCTTTCCTGTTTGGAATTGTGTCATGAAACATCTTGTTTATATTTGTTTTTTCAATGTTAATAACGGTTAGATTAAGGACATGTAAAAGTAATCACAGTGAGACCATCAATATAAAGATAATGACAAAAATAAAATGTCTTTTTATATTTCGAATGCGAAACTTTTCTACAACGTACATACATATAGCCGACATTTCATTATCTACCACCTCCGTTATTCAATTTACAGGAAGATTGTGTTGATATGGTATATATCAAGTTAATATGTAATTATCATAGAAATAAAATTTACAAACTAAATTGACAGAGTTAGTTCCCTCTGTATAGGTTAATCACATGCGAATCATGTCATATGGGATGATGGAATACATGAAGCTGCTGTTGTTCCCTTAAAATATTCTGACGAATATCACACATATGAGCAGAGTGTTAGCAGTAAACATTTAAACTGACCAGGTACGTAATAAATAATATTTCCATAGCTACATCTGATAAAGTATTGCAAATGTACCCCATGTGTGTTATAGAACAGGTCAAATGACAAGCAATTTGTTTTGTAGAAGACGTTCACTCTCCATGTACATCTGGATTTATTCTGGTTTTGTGTTTCCTAACATGCTGTTCAGCAGTATATGCTTCATGCGATACACTCATGAGATACTGTCCTTGGTTTTGAAATATGATACAGTAACAAAGCAACGCATTTTGTTGAAAAAGAACATGTATTCATTCAGATGTCAATTTCAATAAATACGGATAACTACGAACAGACATCTGATTGTTTCTTAACATGAAAAATGTGTTTTTGCCTCTGATGACATTTTTATTTGATACAAAATTGTAACATGATCCTTAGAATTTTCACTTAGGCCTCAATCAAATGGTAGGTCTCGATTAACACTATCGTTTAACACAGACTTACGTTTAACAAAGATTTACATTTACAAAGCAATGCTTTGGATTTTTTTTATTGAAGAGCTACCTTAAAATGATCAACCACTTCCCCTTAGAAATCATGTGTCTGCTCACTTTTTGCAAATTTCACTGAATGTAATTTGTTTTCCTCGAAGCAATAGTCATAAGTATTTTATTTTGGCTGTGGATAACGTTCGAAATATCAAGATCAAGTTGAATGTTTCGTATCCATTCAGAATTACTCTTATCATTATTGTAACAGTCTTAGTGGCCTGTCAGCACATAAAAGGTCGTTAGGGTCATCAACCGGTGAAACACATCGCAATCCAATAGGGAAAAAATACGTCAAACAAACTAAAAGGTAAAAGGCAAATGCTAAAAAACACTAAAGATTAAAATGGTAAGTCATAGTTTGTAATATGGACTAACGTCTTTCAGATAACCTGGAATTCTATCAATCTCAGCCGTTTTGAAAAGGATCATAAGACTTGTTACATTAAGATAAAAAAATTGTGAGTAGATAGACGGTCATTCCAGTCCAATAAAAATATTTGACGGTGGATGGCTCATCACATCCTATGCACCGAGGATTATCTTTCAACATGTATTAATGTGTAAGGTATGTATGGCCCATCCGAAGAAGAGCATGAACAACTTCGTCTCGGTGGTTGTCTCTATAGAATAAAAGCAATTTATCGATGATAGGTTTTCAATTTATTATTGGTATATTGATTCCATGCTCCTGCCACTGAGCTGTTAAAATTGTTTGACACATGGTTTAAAATTAGTAAAATGGAATTTAAAAACAACAGGTGGTAGCGATAAAGCTTCCTTTGCGGCACGATCTGCTTTTTCATTGCCTGGTATTCCCATGTGCCCCGCAATCCAACAAAAGCAATACGAAAGTTCATTATTAGTATTTATGTATAACGCATGAAAATAATTTCGATATTTCTGAACTTCTTTATTATCTTAACAAAAAATTAAAACCTTCCGATCAAAAGGTTTTCATTTTTTAGATAATAGAGCAGTACTAGCATGTTGATCAGCTAAATTTATAATTTGATCAGGCCTACTAAAACAATTGGAATCTTGGACTTTGTTGTCAGTAAATATCGGCGATATTGCTCTTGGTTGGTGCGATAAAATCATATACTGACACCATCAAAATTCTATAATTGTATAGTATGCAACAACTACATCTGAACGACAAGATGAACAAAATAGGACATGAGTCCCTTTCGGTATGAAAAAAAATCAATTTAGTTTTGTAATCATACTACTTTATGTGACTGTTGTTTATGGCGACACAATAAACAATATACCGCAGCTGTTTTTAGATAGGAACTTGCTGCAGTCAGTATTTGATTAAACCTTCCAGGTTTCCATAATTGTACATAATATCGAGTGATATGCTACTTATCTACAATTAAAATGACATCAAAATATTAAAACTAAATATTTATCATCAGTTTCAATGTTTCAGTTTGAGTTTATGTAATTATATTATTTATCATAATTATAACAGTGTCGTGGAAGATAGGCTATCACTCCTGGGACTCCTTTTCATGTCAGAATAATTGATATAACGTGATTATACTGTACATACGTAAATTACGTAGATAACATATTTGCTATCATGGTGATATCATTACTACTATAATTAGAATACGTTTGATACAGGGAGATATAATGTACAACAAGAAATGTTACCGAATTGTATATTAAAATAGAACTGATTATAAATACATACATACAAAAAATCATCTTGGTCCTGCTGGAAAATGCCTGTTCCCGTTTTAATGAGCTTTTGTAAAATACTCTTTAATCGACAGCTTTTAAATTATCAAAATAAAGTTATAACGTTAGAATGTACATCTAATAGATTAACAATGTATTTTCATCATCTTTAAATAATACATGATATGACGAGAAGGGCCCAGAATATTGCATTTTAATCAAGGCAAAGGTGTGATAACATTTTTCAATACCAATAAACATACAGTAGGTAGTTCTCTCGTCCTTTGTGGGCTCGTCGGTTATTCTAAAGACCTAAAAAGTTTAAACCTTGGAGGTAATGTGGAAAATAAAAAGGCCCATATAAATGTTAAAACCCAAATAAGGAGATCCATTTATCCCAAAATTCAATAAATTTCATAGTTTCATTAAAAACATAAAGCCCAAACAAAAAAGCCCAACGGCAGTGTCTACTATCAACAAAGCTCGAAGATTGTTCGTAAAAACACAAAAAGCAAATTCAACGTTTGTTTAATACAAATTTATAATGGGTATATTAAATGCAAAAAGTGAATGAAACTGCAACAAACACATGCATATGTACAAATATCACGATGATAAATTCCTATTATATCAAGAAATACTATACCTTATGATTATGATATTTCAACCCTTACTGGTATATAGCACTATCGTGTTAATACAGTCCAGAATAGTCTCGAGTGAGGATAAAATCATACTTACTATGAATGTAAATTCACTAACAGTGTTTCATATATTACACATTTATTTGAAAGGTTTCACATCGACATACATCTAGCCTTTTCTGTAGTTTCGTATAGATGTGGAACGTCTTTATCTCCAGGTCCCAGTTTTTCATAACTGTCATCCGGCGATATTTTTGTGGTGATTTGTTTGCTCGCCATTGCACCTATTACTTCGTACTGTCCGTCTGAAACCAAACGCGGATAGAACGTACGTTTATTGGATAGGAATTTCAATAGTTTAATATATATCTGAGTATCAGAAGCTACTTACTCTTGCGGATCACCTGGTCTTATTCCCCTTGTACGTGTTTGGATTATGATTATGTTAACATGTTGGTATTATCGTGTTGGTTTGTTATGTATAACATGGATGAGGTTTAATAGAAATATTTGGCAAAACAATACAAGTTTTACCCATTTCTGTAAGTCAATTAATAGATTAAATACGCAACGGCCTGAGTATTAGTTGTTGGTAGATGAACCGATCGTAAGATATAGATGAAAGAAATGTGTCGTATCGACTTTCCCTCCATGCCACATAATGGTAATGTGCTTGTTAAAAAAATAGAAAGCAATGTTTTGTCACCTGAATCTCCTGGCAGCTCCTGTCCGATACTCGACATGGATATGTTAGCCGTAGTGGCAGATCTGGTGGTGTCTCTATTGGTCCTTGAATGACGTCGTCTTGCCATTACGATGATCACAATGACCAGCACAATAACAACCACTCCCAATCCGACTCCTATTCCGAATGCCGCGACTTTGAAGTCATCCTCCACACCCGGTATATAAACAACTACAATGATAGACTATGTATCAACAAATGTCTAATAAATCTTTAATTATATATTCGCACTTTTGTTGGATTTTAGAATGACTCTTATGAATGTCATATCCTTTATACAAAACATTTTTACATTATATTTTGAATATCGAAATAATGTTCATTCCTGTAGGTTTAGCTTTTTATCGCCAAGGTACGTTTGATGTCACATTTATCACCAGTAATTCCATTTGCAAATGGAGACAAACAAGACCCAGTGTCCTTGTCACAATTTTCATCCTGACAGTAGCCACACATGTCTAACCATGCGTGGCCAAAGAAGCCGAATTTGCATTCTTGAAAAAAATGAAAAAAGTAATAATCATAAATAAGTAGAGATTAAAACCGAAATCAGCTATTGGATATGACTTATCACTATTATGTGAACGCACTCGCCTTTCACCAATGCGTCTGGGGTTCGATTCCTGTAACGGACGTGAAGAGATTTGGGGTCACTTTCTTCAAACTGACCACGTGGATATTCCATTGGGTACTCTGGATTCCCTCCCATAGTAAAATGTTCTGGACATGGTAAAAACGTTGGTTTATATATGGGAAATATGCGACATAGACATATCCATATAAGAAGATCTTACCACAAAAGCCAGCGAATATGTTGTCAGTCACTGAACTTTTTTCCCACGGACATCCTTCCTAACTTCTAAGAAGGGAAATAAATCAGATGACATGTTATTACCTGTACATCGCCCATCCACCTGTTCACATATGTGATTTCTGCAGCTGTTTGGACAAATCTTGGTACAGTTTCTACCATGGAATCCGGCCTCACATTCTAGAAGAACCAATATTCCACTAGACTGATATAGCAATGTATGTTGCTACGATTTACAAGAGTTATTGAATAAGCGAAATCAAGAAAATGTTTCATAATTTGCAGTTTGAAAATAAAAGAAACATAAATAGATATTACTATACAAACCATTTTAATAGTCTCTCTTAGAAAACAGTACAAAATTCAGGTACAGAATTACAACTCATATCACATATCTTCATTCAACAATGAATTCATATCGGATATCAATTGAATATGCTAAATTGGAATGAGTCTCCTTAGATAAATGTTAGTCTAACACAAAAAACATGCTATTCATGTCAGCAGGAGATTTCTAAATAAATAACCCCCCTAAAAAAACCCCCGTAATGTGCGGTATCATACACGCCATCAAAATCACCCGACCCGTCACCAATATCATTAACTTGTAGGTAAATGTTGCTATTCTTTTTTTATGCATGTATTGTAACAATGTAATAATGTCTGCAGACGAGAGTAACGCCATTGGATGCTTTATCTACAGGCAAAAAAAAAAAAAAAAAAAATCAAATAAAAATCACGAACATTGTACAACGAAAATCAGTTCATGAGTAAACCCGTACCTGTACACCAACCACTGATCTGGATACATGCTTTCTTCCCACAAGTTGACGGACAAATCCGATCACACTTCAGACCGTGATAACCAGGTTCACATTCTGAAAGTTTTGAAGTTAATAACTCATTTAAATAATGTACCATATCCAGGCTTAGGTAAATACTCACAGATTTGATATATATCTTTAATTAAACCAAATGTGCTGGTGTCGTTGTATGGTATTGGTGTTTTTATAGTTTCATATCACAAACGGAATTTGAACTTATGTGATATTTACGTTTAATTACATTTTATGGAATACGAAAAGTATTCTGATGACATAACGTTGCATCGCCGTACATAATCTTACACTGACGTGATTGAAACAAGCCAATCAAACTATTGTAAGTTAGGTCGTGTAAATTTCCATCTACAATGAATTCTGTCGTGTGTTTGAGAGCATCATACACATCAGCATGCAGAGATTAGAGAAAATTCAATATTGGATGTCAGGACGTTAGAATAGTACATGTATAGTAGGAATGTAATTGATATATAAACTATTTATACATGAAACGTATGTTTTGTGTTTATTTTAGACGTCGGTTGTAAATCAAAATCAATGTAAAATGATGTTTTGTTTTCTAGCAGAATCTGCCTGAATGTAAAATACTTTGACTGGATATTTGTTTTGCTAGATTTCAAACATATTTGATTACAAGAAGTAAATAGTACTCTTGTTTCATACCTTCACATTGTCCGTTAGACTGGATGCAGGTGATATCTTTGCATTGTAGAGGGCAGCGGGAGTTGCATGTGTTTCCAAAAAACCTTTGTCTACACCCTGAATGTTCACAGAAATACAGATTGACTGGAAATTGCAAGGCTTTTTTTTTCATACATATTTCATATCAGATATACAAGGCTTGGTAAATGTTTCGGCCGGTATATTTTTATCAATACGATATCGATTTTCAGTTCATCGGAAAGAACACATAAACTGGAATAATTTCAAAACTTGGCCATGATGTTTGAAATAAACGCATTAAGTAGCAATATTAACCTATACAAACGCCGTTTGCTTGGACACATAGGTTGACATTACAGTTAGATGGACATGTCTGGTCACATGTACTGCCAAAATAGCCCAAAACACATCCTGAAAATAGAACAAAAGTCAGGTACAGAAAATCAACTCCTATCTTCGTTCTTCTATAAGTTTCATATTGGATATCAATTGAATATGCTTAAACATGAATTAGTCTTGTTGGATAAATGGAAGCCTTACATGATATTCATGTCAGCAGGAAATTTCTGAAAAAAAAAACCCGTAATGTGCGGTATCGTACAGGCCATCAAAATCACCCGCCCCGTCACCAATACCATTAACTTTTAGGTAAACGTTCCTATTCTTTTTTATGCATGAAATGTAACAATGTAATAATGTCTGCAGACAAGGAACACGTCATTTGATGATATATCTACAGGTACATTAACAAATAATTTGAATATAAAATGAGAATTGCATTTTAAGATCAACCTTATGATAGAATAACATGTCAGAAATCAGATGTTTCCACAGGGAAGCACTAGGAGCGGGTAGGAGGTACTGTCTATGACCTTATAAATTATTTATACCGTCTACTAATATTGTTGAAATGGACGCTTTTGTTCCGATTGGGGAGGTAATTGCCTTTTGGTGATCCCCCTTTCTTAGAGTAGAAAAAGAGGTGCCCTTGCCTACGTACCACAACACGTAGGGTTCTAATGACCTTTGATAATTTAACAAAGAGGAACAGCCGATACTTCATTTATTGCTTTAAAAAATGTATTCTTACAGGGGATCATAATTGATCATGGTTATTTTTATGTACTACAGCAAACATAAACATTCCGCTCAACGATTCACATAATTGTACAAGAGACTAATGGTCTCATAGGTCTCTGGCAACTTGTTTACTTCTCAATGTTGTAGTCCCTATGCTAACACTAAACTTGACTTGAAAATGTACAAAAGTTGTTAGTGTCTCGATGACAAAAATGTTTAAGTTGGGCAAATTGCCTCGATTAAAAACAAACAAATAAATTGTGAACTAAAGGTATTTTGAGTACTCACGTTTAGTCTAAATGAGTTGATTCGGCAACCATGTTGACTTCGAGATATAAAGGCATCCAGAAATATATTGCGCGCTTCAGGATTATTTTCATAACTAAAGTCATATTTACATTAAAATTAGTTATCTTTTATCAATTAAACGGAGTCCATTCCGGTCAGAGTAGGATTATAATACTCTTCGATGTATCTGTCATATACGTAGCTTACGGATATTCCGCAAATGGGAATTGTCATACACGATAATCTGCCCATTTCCACGTGGCTGATCTACTAGGTAATCAACACGATCGCTCAGTGTTCTCCACATGCATAGCTTGAGCCTATACGGAGCCTGAATAGCTTGTTACGTTACAAGTGACATCTTGACGATATTAGCAAGCAGTAATGATAAGATACAGTAGCAGCACAAGCACATTTTAAATATTTTAAAAGTTCGCCATTTTGATAACCGAACTCAATTAAATTAAATTGGTAATAAAATTCTAGTATAATACTGAGTTTCGAAATCGATGGAAAATTATGACGACATAAGGAAATGGTGCTAAATATGTTTCACGTGCTGTACATGCGGCACTCCAAATAGTTTCAGCATACTGAATGTGGGTCACCTACAAATTACATTATAACTGCATATCGTTAAAGAAAGCTGACATGAAGATTATGTTAGATGGTAATTACAGTTTTTATATTTCAGTAATTAGGGGCTTTATCATTTTAAAACAAGTTTATAAAATGAATAAAGAGCCAGACACACTCCGTTATAGATATTTTTCCATATTTTATTGACTTGAACTGTTGTTGCATACTAACAGATAACATATCAATAAAGATTTATATAAACTTGAAAATTGAAAGGGTACCGGAGATATCGGTGCCGGAATTAGTCTCATTACTCAACACCAGGATATGAATATTGATAAGAAATGTCACGTGATACGTTTAGACGCGGTCAGAGCCAAAACAGAATGGAGGAAGAGGTGGGTAGTACGTCCATGTGACATCGCTTGTAAAAAGATTTTACCGATAAATGCAATCAATACTCTATAATATATTGATCACATCTTTCAATGCTTAAATATGACACAAAAACGTGCAGATAATGAGAAAAGATATGATTAATTACAAAGAGGCCCTCAAATGGGGCAGCGATACGGTAACGAACATATAGAACATCGCGAAATGGATCTATCTAAAGCGAAAATTCGATGATAAGAGTATTTATGAATATGATTTTAGAGTGATACTACACGAGAGAACCAAACAGAAAGCGATACAGTGTATGAACCAGCTATCTTCCTTCTTTTCGCTTCAAAGTCCATCATAACACGTTTTCTTCCCCGCTTCCCTCGCACGCTTTCTGCCGTGTTGGAAGACGGCAGATTTATTTACAGTTTTTTGCGCATGCGTCAGAGGGCAGGACTTCCTGCATAATTATGAATTAGCACTTAGTCGTTTCGAATCTTTATTTTTTAAAAACTATTTATTTACTTTAGATTGGTAGCGATTTACTTTAAAATTGTATTACAGGATTAGCGAGAACTTTTTCTATAATAGAAAATCATGATTTTTTTTAAATATAAAATAGTATCGGTCGAGGAGTGGGTCTTGTCTTGTCTTTAATTTGTGTTTAGGCAAAGTCATGCACTATATCAGTAATTAAGCAATTTTGTTACATGTTTTTGATAATGCATTGTTGTATTTATCTTGATATTTGGCAAATGAAAAAGGAAATATCTACAATGAGGAGAGATTATCTACTTTCTAACCACAGACAAAACCTCGAGCTGAAACAGCCCCTTACGTGGGGATTTTTCTGGTCTACCTTAACACTTTGAAAAGACCATTTCTATTCCATCTATTTGAACCTTTCGATTTCAATATTTTTTATCGTCAACTGCAACGACAAGACATTAACACAACTTCTGGCCAACACACAGTAAATTATCTCCATACCAATGCATAGTCCATCGTTCTGCAGACAGGTATTATTCATACAGTGCTCAGAGCAATTCATAGTACATTGCATCCCATAGTAGCCATTTGTACACACTGCAACGAAAAGTTGTGATAGTGCTTCGTTATCAATATTTATACAATGTTTAGAGGAAAGAGCTGGAATTGTTTATATTAAGGTAGAATTTTAATCATGGCTTTGGAATGAATTACAGTCATGACAGCCAAACTGATGTTAACTTTTGACGATTTCACAAATCACAAAAATAAACCGAGCGGTTTTTATTTTTTTTATTTTCCAGTAACTTCTCATCACATCTATATCAATTTGATTCATTATGTGCGTGCATTACATACCATGAAAATGCTTATGTTTCATACCTTTTACATAACATTTCATAGCTTTATGGAATAAAATGCAGTTGTATTTCATACATTAACATCTGAAAGATTAACACTTGATAATGTTATTGCATCACATTTAGAAACAGCAATAAACAATATGAGGTCACTTATAACTTGTTGAACGCATACCTTAAGTGTCAAGTGACTGAAAACTTACAATTACACATTCCAGATGTCTTGCTACAAACGGGATCCAAACAATTACTGGGGCAGGCAACGCAATATGGCCCAAAATAGCGATCTTCACAATCTGATTTAACAACCAGTCAACATATATGTTATTAAAGCTTTATGGAAACTGTCATTCTACATGTGTACCTCAAACATATTAACAATTACAACATCCTAGAAAAATGCATATTGCAATATTTGCTGTATAATATCTGTTTCGTCGGAACATAGAACGCTTTCTATTTTATTGACGCGGCGTGGGCGAAGGGTAATGACATCAATGAGTGAAAGGTACAACACGCATCGATATCGTAATGTTCGTGCCAAATCGGTGATTAATTATATTTGTACTTTGTTGACTTCTGAAAATGATGACAGTCCGAAATAATAAATAATTTACTAAGTAGCGTTTGGTGTAGCCTTTGCGAGGTAGGTTTAGACATTTGTCATTTTGATGTTCAAAGTATTAAAAAATATGTATTTGTTTTAGATGCTTGAGTGTGGGCGCATTCTGGATCTAGTATACATATATGTTTTAGAAACCCAGAACATATCAAGTGCCGTCTAATATCTGTCATTTTAGGAACACTAACCAAAAACAGTAGAACTTTAACATTGAAACCCTTACCTCTTCATTGTAGGAATGTGTATCTGATTCCATTACGAATCAAAATGTTAAAAAAGGTAATAGGAGAATGTATGTCACGAGTCTTGGAATGTATTTTTTGAACTCATTTACTGGACATTGGGGTTCAAAATGAAGACAAGGGGAAGGACACAATAAAATCCCGATCATGGGTTGTACTCTTCGTAAACATCTCTATCGATTTAATCATTGTTATTTTCTGTTGATAGAAAATACTTTGGCTTTTTGTTATAACTACTCAAACAACAATATTTGTTCATTTTATGGTTTATGTAACTGTAAGATACGTTGTAAATTTTCACCTTCTCTGTAAGGGTGGCCTCTTTCATTCATTTTCATTGTTGTGTATCGTTTCTTGTCGTAGTGTGCAGATACATAAAAAATGCTTTATCACTTAATCAGTTAACTTATACGGATCTTCGATCTGAATGATAAGGGCCAAAACAATATCGGATTCTGCTGCATTAGATTCAATTATTAAGAAATCATTGTGTGACGATATTATTCAGATTAATCTTGATTAAATTTCATTATGGGTCTAACGTTTATACACGTTTTTTCTACATTAAAGATATGAAAACATATACTATTTAACATCACGTAAAAGAAGGCCCACGTGTTGGTAAAAAAAATGGAAATGGCGATGGGGATTTATTTTGCCAAAGAGTGGATATTTGTTTGTCTGGGGTTGCACATCCTTGCGACAATCAATGTCAAAAGAATATTGAGACATCGACGGAAAAGACAGAGAAAAAAAGAAAGAAACTAAAGTAAAATTCTTAATGCTGCTATAAAGAGGGCCAATTAAGTTTTATCTTATCTATGTCCTCTTAGAAGAATACAAGGATGAATGTATTAAAATATGTCGCTTAAAATCTGCAATTTAGAAACATGTTTATTGCTTCTCCGACCCTGCACTGATAATTTGTACTATTGTACTTCGAGGATTATATCGATTACAAAAATGTACGAAAATAAATCAAAATATATCGGGAAATATGCAACTTTCAAATGATGTTTAAATTCTCCGTCACAATCTTGAAAATGTCGACGGAGTATTGAGTCTTTAGCTTAATTGTTGGCATTCAGGGATACTGAAAAATGGAAAATGTAATAAAGGAAACGTTGGCATTGTCTACGCTTATCATTCAATAACAGCTTATCTTATTCTCCTAACAAATGTAAAAGCGCGTGCGTGAAAATCATTTGTCCACATATTACTTCCCGCTTTACAAACTGAATTCCTTTTACAAGTTTATTACCTTCACGTTTTGTTTTAAGATCCCGTATATTTTTCCTGTAACTGACATTAATTATTGATATCCCAAGGCTTGGGATGATCTACGTACCTCTGCATGTTCCATTTCCCTGATTGCATACGTTACCCTTACAGTGATCAGAACATCGTTGGTCACATTTCCTGCCATGGTAACCATCAACACAATCTGTGTAAAGATATAAAACATTTTTACAAATCATAACACAAATAAAAGACATGTTGCTGATGACAATGGCAACAGGCTTGCTAAACAAGCAAGACAATTTGAACACGATAAAACATTAAATCTTTAGAAGGCGTCAATGAAGACTATTATCCACATTTCAATTCAATACGACTTGAATCCAAAAAGTGACGTAACAAGGTTACTTCATATCTGTTTTGTTTATATATAGTTAGGTAATATCACGCTAGGTTTTTGTGAAAAGTTCTTTCGTTTGTTTGGACTCAAACGTGCTTGATCTTTATATATTGGAGTATCGGATGATTTTAACACAAAACGTCCATATCTATATTAGCACCTTCATATAGAATCTAGGGAAAGGCAATGAGTTAAGTATGTTTTCATTGAGAGACGAATATCGTTTCTTACTGATGCAGATAACAAGTTATCTGCGGTTTTCCCATTTTAGAAATTGGTTTGTATTCTTTCATAAAACAGTCTTGTATCCATATAAAGTTTGTATATATAACTACTTATGATTTCGTCATACTTGAAGATATTTGAAATCTTCTTCAATGGAATGACATTATACGCTGTAATGACTACGTTCCAATCGACTTTGAATTTCCTTTACTACAAACGACGTACATTTACATCAACCTGATAAAATTGTGTTCAAATTTCAAACAAAATATTGAATTTATACGAAACGATTCACTAATTCGGTATCCCTCGGTAATTTCCGTTTTAACTAAGAGTTAGTCATATCCACTTATATTCCGAGTTTCAATGACATGTCATACAAAAATATTAAATGAAACATCATATCTTTTGTTAGGTATTTTTTTTTTGGAACAGCAAGCCTCACGTGTCCTCAAAAGTAAGTTAATAATTAAATAATGGAAATATCGATTTCTTTTTTTACTTGCTGCTTGCTGAATACTCATTACAATGGACGGGTTAGTAATTGACCCGTTCCTATCGAGGGTGTAATATTAGGACAAATTTTAGAACAAAATATTGTGATGCCTTACAAATCATATGAATATGAAATGAAGACGCAAAGCAAGGGATATGTTTTTATTGAAAAGTAATGCTCATCCTCGTATATAAAGAAATCGATTTTGCATTTGATACAAATCTGTCGCTATATAGCGTTCTGTGTAAGATTAATTTGCCCAGAACGATAAATAAATCCTTGTACACAGGTATGAGTGTTACATATGGTAAACGGAAATATAAGGGGGAAAAATGGTCACGAGACGATATGAACGAGTTCAACACCTAAGGCAATATAAAGAAGAAGAATGAAAGAATGTTCATGATTTCCTTCCTGGGGTTTAATTTAATGATCGGACGTAAAATCGCAACAATTCACGTATTCTCTCCCTATCAAGACCACTGCAGCCTAGTTATATCAGCAATAAATCCTAATGTTCAAACACATCAATGTAATATATAAGTTTAATATGTAATTACGAAGTTGGCAAGTGGACACTCTGCTCAGTCGTTTGTTTTATCCTTATAAATGAAAGATACATGACATCTAAAAATTTAATGATCGGACGTAAAATCGCAACAATTCACGTATTCTCTCCCTATCAAGACCACTGCAGCCTAGTTATATCAGCAATAAATCCTAATGTTCAAACACATCAATGTAATATATAAGTTTAATATGTAATTACGAAGTTGGCAAGTGGACACTCTGCTCAGTCGTTTGTTTTATCCTTATAAATGAAAGATACATGACATCTAAAAACCTACACTTAAGTAGAAATCATTAAATTGCAATGTCTTTTTCTAAATGAGAAAAATTGCAATATAAGACCTCTAATTTTAAAATGCCTAACTATAGGATTTAGTTTTTATTTATTTATTTATTTTTTGTTTTGTTTAGTTTTTGTCCTTGCTTTATTTTTGTTTTGTTGTTTCTGGTTTATCTAGTTCTTTTTGAATGTCCATGTACGTGGGATTACTTCTTCAAGTAGGTAGCGTATGAATAATAACCGGTTTCCTAATTATGTTGAGTCAGGTATGCGTTACATATGTCATTGCAAGGGGCAATCATAGATTATTGTTCAACGACGTTATGAATTGACATTCTTAACAATGCATAAATATAAAAATGTTATACGCCTAATTAGTCGACAGTGAAGCATATTTTCCAATGTGCTTGGTCCAACACAATGACATTTTACCGAATCTGCATACTTTGGGTAAATATTTTTCGGGTTGGGTCCATCACCGAGGAAATAAGCCGGACTGTTGACTGATATAATACACCTGTCAGTCTGGATGTATGTACAATGACGACAATAAAAAAAATAAATTTGCAACATGATACGTTTAAAACAACGGTAGCAAACATTAAACATTTTCATTGAACAATGCCTATACAAGTCGAAACTTTGCAAGGTATTTCAAATGTCAGTGGTCTTCACAACATAATTGGACAGGGAAATTCCGTAGGGTAAGATAACAGATAAGTTATTAATGGTAGCAGAGCTCAGGTTTGACAGAAATATAACAGAGGCTAAAAATACAGCACGTTGAATGCACGAAAGAGCATGTACATATTGCCAGGGCAATATGGCTATGCATTGAATAATAAACCGATATTCATGTGAACGATTGAAAGGCTAAGCTGTACACAGTTCCTTTTTGTAATATACAAAGCGAAGAACAGAACCTTCCCAAATTAGTATTGAAAATATATTTGACTACGATATGATTCCTTATGTAGATGTCCATTCTCGTAGCCGAATATCAGTTTGACACATTATTACCATAGACGTACCTTCACATTCTCCTGTATGTTGGTCACATACCCCATCCTTACAGTTGACAGGGCATGTGTTGTCACAGAAGCTTCCATAGTTCCCCTTCACACAAGCTGAATCAACGTATATTACAATGTAATAAGCATTTTCACTCACATTTCGAAACATAAAGATGTATAAGAAAGTTGTGTATTATATCAGGTATGTAGTTAAGGATTGTCGACTCTGATCATCAAATTCACGTCTTAATTGTAGAAAAGTGCCGCAACGTATAAGCATTACAAACACTGATTTGATGGTGTATAAATCCTTACGTGAGTAATACTCCTTCTTTTAAATAGAAATGAAGTTATTTTCTGAGTTACAGGTACATGTATTCAGACAATTTCAATCATAACAATAAAAGTAAAATGAATTCAATGTGCAATTAGAAATGACACAGTACTTACATGCGCAAACGCCGGTCTCCACATCGCATATTTTCCCGAAACAATTATCAAAACATCCTACACACAAAGCCTTGTTTTTGAAAAATCCTTCTGCGCAATCTAAAATTGATTTGACATTTTGTCAGGAGTAGCACACACCTATTTTAGTATTAAGATACGACTGTACATATCAGAGCCCCAGAGAATAGTTTAAAACGACGAAGTAAGCACTATCAATAGTTGTACAGGTACTTCAGGGGATTTTATACATGTTTACATAAACTTGTAATGAAACCAAACATTGTAAAACAAATTATTGTTGATGTCGAGGTAGTTATTATATGAATGACTGCATTTTGGTCTGACTTACCAAACGTTACATTATATTTGACACTCATGAATAAAGTGTCATATCTAAAATTCATCTTTTTCTATTTTCTATTTACAGTTTTTTCTTCAACGAAAAACTTCCTTTTCGAGCATAAGACTGCTACTCAGCACAATGTACGAAGGTGTTAAGATATTAAAATCCATATTCTAGAATTTCTGCTGTAAATATAGAGAAATATGAAGGAAAGATTTGTTGACATTATGAAAACATTAAACGTTACCTCTATCGCTTAAACAACATGGTTATCAATCAAGTGCTATACAACCCTGTTAATCTAAAGTAAAAGAAACAGTAAGCTCGTCCTTGTACCAAAATCTTGTATATAATTATTCACATTCCTTCTGCAAATACTTGAAATCTTAGCCCGCCTAGTATAAACATACTATGTATGTATTTTTATGATCAGGTACAGTGCAAACGCTCAACTGTCTTGAGTTATCAAATCAAAAGTTTAAATCAATCCACGAGAGGTGTCGAATTATTAACTTACATGTACATCGACCAGTGTTAGGGTGACAAAGGTTGTTAAAACAGGTTGTATCACAGTTGGAATCACAGCTGTTGTTACCAAATTTCCTCAGTGGACAACCTGAAAGTTATGTATGTAATACATCCTTAGGGGCACAGAAAGCAAAGTTGTAATAATATAATAATAATATTGTTATCAGTGTCTAAAATGGATTCAGATTATTCTGTCTGATTTGTTATTATATAAATATTTCAAAGAAAACGTCAGTGTATGTGAATTAAATGATTTCTAACGTTGTAAATATGAAGATCGATAGAGGCATGTTTATACCTGATATTTCCGGCGCATATTATCTCAGTTTGTGGCTTAAAAAGTACTTTACATGATAAAGCATGCATACAATGATTGATGGTTTTTAGACGTATAAAAATAACTCTGACTGAAGTAAAAAAACAGGAATATATACGTAATGATGTGTGCTCTTTTTTTATTGTGTATCAAGTATTGATATTTCAATACAGTAATGTAGTGGTATTTGATGAAAGGATAAAATCTTCGTATGCATGAACTAGTAAGCAATGATCACGGAAAATTAATCATTATTTTCATAGGTTGATTTCCTTGTTAACTTCAGGTCAAACGTTCAATTGCTTTTGAGTAGGACATATATAACATTGTACCCTGAACTGTTTGCTATATTTAGCCATAGAATACATATCATTATACAATAAAAGACCATTAAAGTGAAAACGTCGTAGTTAATCCATTTTCTCCGATTCTGTGATTTATCTGAAAGTACATCTTTGAACCAGTGGCGATCGCCTCGATATGGGTCGCCCGCATCTGTGACGTTACCAGTTCAAAGACAAAACATCCCAATAGAAATATGCAAGAAAACCTCCAAAGTTCTTCGAGCTTTTCAGCTACTAATGTGCTATATTCCGTTGACATTTACTTCTGTATGTTATATCAAAATAGAAAGGACTTTTTACAATTTGAATTATGGCATTACTTCCTTTCGAGTTGGCAAATAATGCAGTGTATATAGACCCACGTTTAAATAATGCTTAGTGTTTTTGCCTTTGTCCTTTTGAAAACGTTTTCCCTTCTTTTTAGCGTCATCTTTATACCAATTAAACGAATATTTTGATCGCAAACTTTACTGCTTTGAACGCTGCGTTCAATTTGGATACAATTTTGTTGGGAACTTGTGACTTTACAATCAATAGGGTCAAATTCAACGAGTTACGTTTATGCTGATTAGTAGTAGAAGGACAGGTCAAAGTCGTACACTTTACTCGTAAATATCTCAGTATTTGGCCGGCCTTAATGTTCAACCTTTCTCAATTATGGATCATCAGAAATAATACTATATCGATCTCTATTTTCACTCAGGGTAGTAAGTCTTCTTAATATAGTATATTGTTAACTAAGTGTCACGGAAACTACGACGTCCTAAACGAATTTAAGTTACCAGTTTTTCTTCGTTCTTTTCAGACCATTGATGCAGATTTTTTATATGTGGCATATGAATTATACACTACGTTAAACATGTTTTTGTATACTGAAGTAAATATTGTGTTTTCTCGGAGGAAAGGCGTGCTTCTATCTAGTTTGTTTATTCATTTATTTCAAGTCATTGAATCAATATGTTTGTAAATTGTATATGACATTTGTATTTTTAATTATTTATAGGATACTTTAGTGTTCATGTGAATTCTCGGTGAAAAAAAAAGTGTTTTCTCGGTGAAATTATTTCAAGTTGATCACTACGACAGAACTTCACAGTCTAGAGAGAACTAAACGTTTCGGCAACCCGGCTGACTGAAGCTGTTCATTATTTGTGTGTGTGTTTTATGACATTATTCCCGTCCATACTATATATGTATATATCAGTAAACGATATTTTCTTACTGAATGAGCTCACCATAAATTTCGACTTCACAGAGTTCGAGGATAGCGTAGCCAGAATACCAATCGAAACGTTTGTTTGGTCGTCGATCAACATAGATAGTCAGGTAGATTGTGTTGCCTGTACACGATTGAATAGATGGAGCAAGGTCCATCGATTGCCATGTAGATGTTGTATCTGTATGACAGTTGTCACCGTTTCTCCAATCTGTTGTATTTGATAGGTATATCTGAAAGCCACCAAATCGGCTTGATCGTTCTTTGGCTACATCATCTGTGCGAAATAAACAGTAAATCTTAAGCTTAATGGATATTGCTGCTTATGACAACACCGAAATTTTACTCGTTTCAATTGCAACATTGACATAATAAAAATGCGATCTATAAAAATTGCATTTGAATTATGTTGAAGGTAAATGCGATTAACATTGCTTGCATTATTGATAGTATCTACGCTACGTATCATTTTTATGCCCAATGTTCATACTCATGTGCAACATATAACATATTATAAAGATCGTATTGGTAAGATACATGTTCCGGAAAACACGCACTATTATCTAAGAATACTTAAACTAAACAGTACCCAGTAAGTATTATTACTATTGTTTACCAGGTGTACGATCTATCACCATAATCATACAACGGTGTAAGAAGCTCAATACCATAGTTATTATGTCACATAGAAACATACCCTCACACTACAAAAATGGTGTATTACCTTCTTGCTACGGGATGCTTATTACGTTTAATTGTCATGAACTAGAAAAGGAGATTTTCATGTGCTTTGTTTCTTACTTACTTCTGTTGTATATTTTCACAAGTTCCATAACGACTGGACCACCAAGGTTAATCTGCCACCAAGCTTCCAACAGTGAAGGGTTTGCTTGTGTATGTATACAACATTTATTTCCAAAGTTCTGATTAATACAGCCATCAACTGCCTTTTCACTTGTGAACGTCATGGCATGATTTGAGCTTTGGCTTGTTGTCTTGACGTTTGGATTACGACACGAATTCACTGAAACGAAATATATATAAAAAAAAAAAAACAGTATGGTGAACAAGGCAACAGGAGTCGAAAATTTTGGATCGGACATGTCATCCACCGATGAGAGGCTTCATTGATGATCTGACCGTAACAACAACATACCATATACAAGAAAGATGGGTGTTAACAGCACTAGAAGTAAACTTGCTATGGGCTCGCATCAATTCAAGAGGAAGAAGTCGAGATGCCCAGTCCTGAAAAGCGACCATATAGCTCAATGAAGGAGAAAAATGCAGAATGAGAAGTTTAAAACATATTGGTCAAAGTATGAATGAAAAAATGTGGATGGAAACGATCTATAAGGAAAGAAATAATGCCTGGATTTACTAACATGGAAGAGATTCCTGTCAAAAGTGTTGACGGATTAGGGAAGTCAGTTGCAGCTACATGAGAAAACGTGCTGGGAGTCCAATTAGAGTTTACTTCAGTCGGATTGTATAGAAAAATCCTCCAGACTGCAACTGCCAATTTTATCTATAGTTAAGGAATTCAAGGTAGCGAAGTGCCGGCTTGTCATGATTTTCAAGGCCAATACAGGATCGCTTTCCTAATGAGAGTATGAATCCTATTGACCTAGTATTTGGAGGATGCCTTTGGTCGGAATTAAAACAAAGCGGCGATCGCGCACCTAGTGGCATAAGCAATATGATCAACAACCCAGAAAGCTAAAGTTAAATCTAGATTATTACATCTTAAATACGTTTACTGGCGTTGCCAAACATCAAGACTAGTAGTATACCGTAAAGTTACAGGTGCATTAGGCTTCAGATCGAAAGCGGGCACTGGACTTTAGTCATAACTATGCCTACAGGTAAATTAACGTGCGTGTCTGTCCTCTCTCTAGTGTTAAAAGAAATAACGAAAACGGCGTCCATAATTGATTTTTAGTTGTTTTTTTTTTTATTTACGTTACCACTTTTTTGGTTGTTAACATTGCAATTAATATATTAACTGTTAATGTATGCTTAATACAGTTCCTAAACTAGAAGAAAATCGTGAGAATCTGTCTTCCTTTTAATGAAGATACCACAACATCGATACCACATTTCCTATAAAACAATTTACAGATGTCAGTAAAAAAAAAAAAAAAAATGCGCACACACTAGTAAAAGAGAGTCGATATATACTTAGAGTCTGATGGACAGATTTTTTGCCGACTCAGAGTTAAGAGTATTATATACACTAGATTCTTTAGTGGTCCCTATTTTATACTAACCAACTGCAAGACAAGTTGTTGTTCACATCCTATTCCAAACGTCATCTCTTTTCAATTAGATACATAGTTTAGGTCGTTTTACTGCTGTTCTGATTCAGTGAAATATGCCTGTTTTGTGAAATAATTTACCATCACCAATCATTACAAAATGAATCGACTTTTGTGATTGTTATATTGAAATTGTTTTTCAATATATATATCATATATTCATTTTTTAGTAATAACAGTTTGTTAGTTTAATCGGAATTTTTATTGTCCTTAAAGCGTACATGGAGCGTTTTGTAATAACAGATTATACAATAAAATGTGAACGACGTAGATAACACCATTTCCCAGATATTGTGATTGATCTGAAACGCTCAACTTCGACTCAGCGGCGACTGCCTCAATATAGGAAGCCCATACTGTCAGTGCTGAATAGATTATTTATTGACCCGTAAACTAGGGTACATATACATTAGTCCACTGCAGGACATTTTCTTTGATGACTCGTAGTTCCGGGGAAACATGCTAACCAACAGTAGGACAGATTATTTCCCGACCCATAGTTAAGGGTATATATATACTAACAGAATGCATGATATATTCTTTATGGAATATGCGTAGCCCCTGACTGTCACGTCAAGATCTATGATGTTTACACAGCCATATAAGAATATAACGAGAAGCTTCAATGTGCGTACAATATACGAGCTTTTAAGTTACTAATATGATATAAGCCGTTGACACTTAGGCCTAATTAAATAAGTTATATTTAAAGTATTCAATGCATAGATGTTAAGCAGTTAAAATAAACAATGTAAAACATTTAAGAATGTTGAAGAAGGATAACTGCCCCTTTAGTCTCACAAAGATAAGTAATTGATATTTAGTCCTTATAGACAATTTCTCGTTATGAAGTCTGAGGATATTGCTGTAAAATGAAATATTAGAAGCGTATGAAATGATTGCACTGTTTTTTCCAGTTTATATGAGGAAACATCCTTCAAGATCACCAGCATTGAGAGTTATTTGTTTCCATTCTGGCCATTTCTGTTTGGATGGACACCATTTACATTATGCTCGTTGGCATTACCTGATTCATTCATTAGGAATCTGATGTTCCGTTTCATGGCTGGTCTCAAGATATCGTATTATTTACATGGTGGCTACTTCAGTCGTTAAACTTGATCCCGATACCGTTGTACCTTTTAATCATATTGAATGACACTATATATCTATTTCTGTTTTCGTTCAGGGTGCACATTGATATTTGTCTCCGAAGTTACATACTAAATCCAAACAAGGGACAATTCGAAACAAAGTTCATGTATATACGTGCATTGTACACGTGTTTCGGAGTGCTATGTGATGCTAAATGATTGAAATAATCTGGCAATTATCTTACATTCAGTGAAGTTTGACATGTTCTTTGATCTATGGTATTAAAAGAAAATAATGTACGATGTTTCACTTTTCAAATGAATTAAGATTGTGCATACATATTCACTTTTTCCATTTATTTCCGGGAACCCTGTCTTTTTTCTCCTTATATTTTCATTTTATAAAACCTTTTTTATGGTATTAATTTTTATTTTGTTGAAATCCAACATTCCCTTTGCCCTTATTTCGTTTTACATACATGATTTACTGTAAAAGAATTTTCAAAATGGTGAAAGTTCTTTTTATACGATATATTAATCATTTTCATGTGACCAGGAAGTCATAGCAGCGACTGAAATGATACAACCGATTAATAAAGTCCGAAAGATGGCGAGTTTCGTTGTTCTAGCTTGTGTCTAAATTGAAGATAAGGTCAATTAATCCCATTATAGTATTGACTGGAATCACTTTTCTATCTGTAAAACTTAGTAATCAGAATAAGAAACGGATAACTAGAAATTTCTTCTATATGTTTAGATTTTATTATCTATTATTATTATATACGCGACATATTCATTTTCTAAACTTTATTAGCGATGATCAAAATCATCTTAGCAATATGAAAATACCTAAGATTATCATTAATTTGGTTTAGATAAATTGAAAATAACTTCATTGTAGGAGTTTTAACTTTTCTTTTCTTCAAAAGAGTTTACCTGGTGTTATGATTTTGTTTATGTTTACTGACGCCGAAGGAAAATGTAAGAAATAAGTGAGAATGTAACAAAATATCTTTCTCTTTGCAGAATTACTTGAGGAGATTTACGTATATCTGTGTATACGTTACACAAGCAAACACTTAATAACTCGGGACCGAAAATGAACACTCGAGAAAATATTCATGAAGAACGTGCGATGTATTTAACCATTGAACGTCTGTCAGATTGCATTTATTGTCAATATGAATGCAATCAGGGTGACAGATAAATAGAATGACGTCCGTTAATATTTATCTGTCACCCAGATTGCATTCATATTGACAATAAATGCAATCAGACAGACGTTCAATGGTTATATTTACATTTTTGTCATGTTTTTTTTAATTTTTAGAAATAATTGAAATTCAAATTTCCCGCTCAATCGTTAGTGTTGCGATGTTGATGGAACAGCCATATTGACGACGACAAAAAATAGTGCGTGGAAAAACAACAGTAAAATAATGAGAAATTGATAAAACAATAAAGTTTGAAACTTTATAAGCTGACGAAATGAATATGTTTAACACTTTCAACAATTACTATTTAATATCAGTACTTAAATCCAGAGAATTAAAATTTCACTACGCAGGTGTAAACCGTAGGGCTACCGTGCCGGTCCATTCATTCAGAAAAAATGGCGGCGTCACGTCACTTCGAGTTAAAAGTGAACGAACAGCCTGAAAATGATGAGCCGGCGAAGAAACTTGGTGTAGCCGTATTGGTTTGGACATTTACATTCATGTTTTGTCTGAGTGAGTTTAAAGGAAGAGGATTATCGCTTGCAGAAAGGGACTCCGATGAAACAAATGCTACGGTTTGTGAGGAAACTGCTTGTGGGGATGTCGAAACTGTCGCTGCGTGATCGGTAAATGGGGATCGCGAAACTCTCGCTGTGTGAACGGTAACTGTAAGTGTCAGGGTAGACAACGATGCACTGAGTGACTTTTTCTGTGTTGTCGAAACTGTGCGGTTATAGGACCGAAGCGAACTTTCAGATTGATGGGAGCTCATGAACATGATGTGTCTAGCCTGAAATCCTTGATCATTCAGGTATTCGATACTATTGGTATTTAGCCTACCACAGAAAAATATTAATGCGCACTCTCTGAACTGCATCTACAATACTGTGAATGCAGTCCAGATTAATATAGACATAATGGGTGACCACAGAGCAATATGTAAATATAATACGATCAGGATTGTATAGCGCAGGTATTTTGGTTTTCAATTGGATAGAAGCAAGGGCTATGTCAGATAATGATACCCCTTTGACCTTCGTGTCGTAATTTCTGTATATACATTAATAGGTAACTTATTATCTGAATTAAGTATACAAACAGGATCGCTACACTCATTGATGGTACAACAAATCCATGCTGTTTACATGTATAATATATATATACACTGAACGTTGTAGCTTAGCTACAAAATACGTATCAATAAGATTTTATTAATGCAGAGTATTCAAGATGCTTATGATCAAAATTCTGAACAAGATGCTGACAAAAATGTTAAACTATGAGAAGAATATTCCAATCATTGAACAGAAACTAGTTGATGTAAACTCAGTCTAATGAAGTGAAGACTGTGGATGGTATATAGATACATATGTTAGTTAAAACTAGATATAAAGTTATATCTGAAACGTAACCTGATGTTTTAGAAATCTCCACTGGACAAAGGAAACAAATAATCATGAGACCAAGGGTATATACACCCAATATACACAACAGTACACGAAGCCAGGTTGTATGGATATAGTAACACGGCTACATACTAGGAAGTAAATATTTTCTATACAAGTATTTGCATATAGAAATACTAAACCTACCTGTAAAACATTTTTCGATCGATTTACTTAGAATGATCGGACATATTAACAAACCACTTAAAGGAATGTCAACAAAAAGCTCCAATATCATATATACTGGCAATACTTCTTATATCACATTTAAACGTGTTGAAGTCGCCAATGGTACAAATATAACTCTTCTGAAATATTACAAACCAGTTGAAATGACTGAAATATGTGTCCTAAATTATAATCATTTATAATAGCACATTGTCGCGTCACTAAATGAGAATGACCAAACATCAATATAGTAATTCAATAAATACTGAAAAATGAGATATTGATACATAATTCCATCTTGTACAGCTTTTCTATGTTGTAATGCTGTAAACGTGAATGATCCATTCGAGCATTATTCGTTTAATGTTGCCTTGCATTTAAATTTCACCAGTGTTCACATGCAAATCACTGATTTCTACGTCTCGTACATCTCATTTTAAAATCGAGCAAGGAATAGTCAAGGTTAAACCTTTCAAACCTTTCGTTGGTATAAATTCAGCATCAAAGAAATTACAATACCTGATGTGTTGACTATCTCCAAGGTTATTACCAGATAGAGAATCACCAGCCAAATGTTTGAAACTTCCATCCTCCATCCAAACTGTTGTATAAATCAACAGGAGTGCCTCAGTCTACACATAGTACACCTGAATCAACCAGGAAGTTTATTATTATTATGATATGCTTTAACAAGTAACTAGAACACTTTTTTAAAAATGAAACTGGCCACAATCATATCAGAAAGTATGGGGAAATTACACTATAGGAACGTCAAGCAAAGACATTTCACTGAACTAATAATCGCATTTATTTAATCTTCATAAAGACTTTTTTACGAGCAGCTGCTGTGACTTTTTTATGAAAAAAAAGTTATATTGAAATTCAAATCAGGAAAATGCGATACAACTAGATGATAGATACTACGAGAAAGTTTTACGGTCGTAATAAAAGGGAAATAAAATAATATTCCTGATCATATTACTATATATCGGTTTCTGATATGAAAAAAGACACGATTTACTTTGATTGGCAAGAGACGACGAAGAAAAATTTGATAATTACCTTACCGTACCATCTGGTCGTATTCTTTGTTCACGGGTCTCTTTGTCGCTCATACTTATAGATATCTTGTATATATAAATGCATTTAATGTTCACACCGTATACTTTCACGCACACACATGTAAATTCCCAAATAATACAATAGCTTCATATTAACTGCATTGAGTTATAGATTCCTTTAATTTTGAAAAGTTCACGGCATGAAGCCAAATAATTTTTTTACATGTTTAACATTAGTCTATGAATGAACAGCTGCCTACAACGGAGTGGCATTTATACCTGTGTCGCTAAATGTTACCGGCCGATCTTGTTCGTTTTACCTCGCCAATAGTACCTATTCGATTGTTAGCAATGTTAAACACGGCCGTAGGTTTAAACAAAGTACACACCATTGATTGCATTATTTATAACCATCATATACCGCTGGGTTAGGCGAGGAGAGTCAACCCTATTGATTGAAATATTAATGATTGCAGGAGCATATCCCAGTCAAAGTCTGACGTATACATATTAAACTTTAAAATTATTTTTTTCTTAATGAATGAGGATGTGGTGTAACGTGTACTTGAACTTAAACAAACTTCGTAATACACTATCAGGTTTCAGCAGAACGAATCTCTGCTTACGTTTTACATATTATGCAACGTTAGGTGAAGGCAGTGTTTATATAGAAAGGTATTAAGCAGAACACCCTTTATGTTACGTGTAAATCTTTGTTACTTCACTGTTGCTATGCACTGTAAAAAATAGAACTTCCAGTTACACCCCCCCCCCTTGCCCAGTCTGCAGGACTCTGTGAAATATTCTTTTTGAAGGCTACTGTATAGGTTGTCTACAATGAATTTGTTTCTTTAGGCTACCCCAGTTGCATCCCTTGAGTTTGTCGTTTCCTTAGGTGTTACCCATACCATAATATTCAATAATATATCACTGTTGACTTATGAATTTTCATTAATTTGAAAATTAAAAAAAACAACAACAAACAAACAAAACAACTTGGATGTTGCCTCAGAGGTGGCTGCCATCATTGATGGCTGCTGGCTGTATCATTTTATTTGCTGCTCTCAGTTAATTCTTCACTGATATGTTCTATACTATTTTGCAGCTTGTTTAATTTTTGCCAGATTTTATAACTTGCCAGCCCAGGAAATCACAGTTGAACATTTAACTGCTTTTTTCACTTTATCTTTCATTTGAGAATCTTCACTTCATCCATTCTTATGATAAAAAAAACTTTTTGTTTGTGCCTTTTGCCATGTACTGTTTATTACAGTGGTATAAGTTGCTGTGTATTTACCTGATGTTGGTTAACATATGTAGTACGCGTTTTATTGCCACGGCGGTGGCTGTCATCAGTGATTGCTGCTGGCTTTATTTTTTTTTTGTTTTTGCTGCTCTTAACTATTGTATTCTAAAATACAAAATTATGCAGTTAGTTCTTATCGACTTGTATGTCTTATCGATATGGTTTACTTTTTTTAATTTGACAGATATCTATGAATTTTATATCATTTATGCAGCTTGATTGTCTTGCCAGTCATTTCCACTATTAATGTAATTTGCGTACTTTGTCTTTGTTTACTGGCTGTTTCGAGTTATGTTACTTGTTTTTTCCTCCCTTTAACTTGTGTTCTTGAGGGACTAAATTGATACGTTACTCTTAAAATGATCTGGCACTGTAGGGTCTACCTTAGCCAGACTATTGTTCTGCATGATTCTACGCACCCGCTGGACTGAAATCAATGGCACTTCAGACCAAGGGCTGCCAGTTGATGGAACACCCCCTTTGTCAGTATCCTCCCTGGAGCTCCGGGATATGGCTCGGTAGGCATTCCAGAAGGGTCTGGAGGACGGACGGAGGATGACTGCTACCGACACAGTTACGGAGCAGGCCTCGCCCACCAGGCCCCAATACCCTCGGTGACTAGTGATAATACAGACACTATTTCATATGCACCCATGGCAACACACAGTGCTATAAGCGCGTCTTCAATCTTTTAGCATTGCCATGGCCCCAGCACTACAGGTGACCCCCACAGAGCCAGTACATGGCGGTTTACTTCTTCTGTGATACCTTTAGGCTCTTTGGTGAATGAAAGAATTCAAGAAAAGATTTTGAATGATGAGTTTGTTGATTTGTCAACACTGACAAATCAGGAACCACTAAAATACGCCATCCTTGTCATTAGCGCAGTGGACGAATGCTTTTCATAAGTTAATTGCTAATCATACACAACGGAAGCCAGGGGATTTCCCAGCCCTGTTACAATGTATGTCTGTAGTCTGAAAGCTGGCCTTGAAGCAGGGATACTGGCAACTTTACGATAGATATTTTCGGCTTTTGAGGGCGCAAAACAAATCAGTGTCATGGGGGTCAAATGAGTGGGACTAGTAGCAGGATGCCATGACAAGTAGGGCCAAACACAGCTCTTCCCTTGCGCAACTCACCAAGGGTAACTGTAGGCGCTTCATCCAAAGGAGACCCTGTCATCGCTGTCGTTTTCCCCATAAGTGCCAAGGTCCACACCCCCTTCAATTTGCCCAGGTACGTTCGCCTCGGACCAGTCTTTCCCATTCCCTTACCGAAACCCCAACCCTCGATCGTTCTTTCGTCTACCTAACCACCAGTTCCGGGACTCCAATACCTCCCCTGCCTTTCGTGGACATCGTCACCCTGTCATTCCTTCTGAGCTTCTGACAGTTTATGATGGATGGTTTTCGCCTGCATTGTCATCTGTCAAGCTATGAGATACAAAGCTCTTGTAGAAGCCTAAAATTTTGCAGCACATACCCTTCAGCAGTTACTGAAAAAGATTAACAAGGAACTTGACTACGGCAGACTTGCAGGTCCCTATGTGAACACTCCTTATGACCGTTTTCACGTCAGCCTCATTGGTGTCGTTGGAAAGAAAAACACAGGAAAATTTCGTCTCATCCATCATTTAAGTAAACACAAGGGTCGTCACTCAATAATTCGATTCCTAATTCTCATTGTAGAGTTGAATATTCGAAAATTCAGGATGTCATATCCTATATTGAAAAACAACAAACCCATTCTTTCTTAGCCAGATGGGTCATTGAGTCGGCTTTCTGCATAATACCGGTTCATCCTGTTGACCGCCCCTTTTGAACTAGTAAGTAAACGTTTCAGGAACCCGGCTGACTGAAGCTGTACATTTGATATATACGGTTTGTTTAGTGGGTATGTTTTACGACATTATTCCCATACTATATATATCAGTAAACGATATTTTCTTACTAAATGAGCTCACCATAAATTTCGACTTCACAGAGTTCGAGTATGGCGTTTTCAGAATACCAGCTGTAAGTTTTGTTTGGTTGTCGATCAACATAGATAGTCAGGTAAATTGTGTTGCCTGTACACGATTGAATAGATGGAGCAAAGTTCATCGATTCCCATCTAGATGTTGTATCTGTATGACAGTTATCACCGATTCTCCAATCTGTTGTATTTGACAGGTATATCTGAAAGCCACCAAATCGCCCTGCCTGTACGTAGACTACATCATCTATGCAAAATAAAGTAAAATCAAGTCAGATAGAATTATGCTTTGATAATATTTCTTTACGTTATATTTGTGTTGAATATTACTTTGATTAAAACTCAACAATTATAAACATGCATTATATTTCGATAGTTTAGAGAACACACGCGCACACACAAATAAGAAGAAAATACCAATAAGTAAATAGAATCAAAATCAGAACGTATATTCAACTATAAAGTTCTTTTTTGCCGTCGATGAAGAAAGCGATAATATAACTTTGTTTATCGCAAAGTACATTTTTGGATGTTGACTACTTACTGATGCCGAAAGTTCACTTTTTACACGATGTTTCGGGTTTTCGTCTTTTCGGTATTTCGTTTTTCGTTTTGGCGATTTTTCGTCATTCCGTTTGGTTACAGGAGTAGACACGCCTGTTTTGAATCGACAAGACCTCTATCTTGTATGATTCATTGAACCGTGTACATGTACGGTTTTTATATTACTCGCGTCGATTCGTGAGTGGACCCGATTGTTTTAAAAAAGAAATACGACACGCAGATAACAATGAGACTGATATGAAAGTTCGGCAGATAGACGTGTCGATTACTCAGGTTTGAGCGCTAAGCTTACTTGTACATACTTATTTAATGCCTGACGTTGGTCAAAAATTGTTTGATTGAAACATTATCATTGTATTGTAATTACTATCGCCTTCCCCCTTCTCTACCTGATGTTACTTTCTTCATTCAAAATATGAACATTTCTTCTGAGAACATTTCATTCATTTGCTTAACTAAAAATAAACATTCTTAGGTACAGAGAAGAATATAGCAATTTTGTTATTACCTTACATATAACTATATGGAATAGACTCATTGATAAAAAAGAAACAGGTTCGATATTCCGAAGGTCCGTTACTCAGAAAACACCGCAAAACTGGATGAGAATTATTGTATATATTGTATTCTTATATATTTTATGCTAGTGTTACTTCATCAACGATGTTATATCAAAATCTGAAATATCTGCATTTATCAATTTACGAATGAAAAAAAATTTAACAAGCTTACAGTTTATCTCAGGAGGGGGCTCAAGTTATTCAGCTTTTCTTAGTGAAGGGGGATAACACTTACAAGTTTTCTGGTAAAGTTTATGCTTTCAAGCGCCCCAACAACCCAATTATTGTGGCCATATTCCGGGACTAGCCAGCCGGGAAAAAACTTCCCACCCACCCACCCTGTTGGAAAAGGGATTTTTGTTTTAGAAATTTTCTTTGATATAACTTGGGTTGTGTTGCATTGATCTTATATCAATCAAATGCACAAATAATTAATATATATGTTTGCTGTATGTGGATAAATATATGTATATATATATATATCTACTAAACAAAAAAAGAAAGGTTTGCTGTATGTGGATAAATATATGTATATATATATACTTAACAAAAAAAGAAAGGTAACACTACTTTATTCTGTGATTAATTAATTAACCCCTTCATCAATCCTTACCAATCATGTACGAATAAAGTAATTGATCAATTCTGATAAAACTGCAGTCATGGTTCATTATAAAACTTTGCGTTCGGTTGATTTTATTCGACTGTCAATTTCAAAGGTAACACCATTAGTAACGGGTATGGCCACCGTTTGCGAAGTAAACAGCATTACAGCGTCGTCGCATGAAACTCGTAAACCGGCTGATAATTTGAGGAGAGATGTTGTTCCATTCAGCGATCAAGGCTTGGGCCAGCTCCTGCAAGTTTGACGGCTGATTTTGACGTTCTCTCATGCGTCGCCCAAGAACGTCCCAGACATGCTCAATCGGTGACAGATCAGGTTATTTAGATGGCCAATCTAACACCTGTACGTTATTCTGCTGCAAGAAAGTTCTGCTGACGCGACTGGTGTGCGCTGGTGCGTTATCCTGTTGAAAAATGGCGCCAACGCCATGGCGTCTTAAGAATGGCAGAACTACTGGTCTTAAAATTTCGTTCCGATATCGAATGCCGGTTAAATTGCCATTTAACACAACAAGCCTGGTACGAGTCCCCCCACAAATACCACCCCAAACCATTACACTTCCGCCGCCAAAGCGATCCCGTTCTGCGACGCAGCAGTTCGCAAAACGCTCCCCTCGTCGCCTCCACACTCTGCGCCTTCCGTCACCGTGTTGCAGACAAAACCTTTACTCATCTAAAAAACAGAACATTGTTCCATTGTCGTAAGGCCCAACGACGGTGAACACGGGTCCAGTTACGCCGATTATTACGGAGACGTCGCAACAAATTGGGTCCAGTGTAGGGACGCCGCGCTTTCAATTGGTAGGCCCTCAACCTGTTGCGGACTGTTTGGGGAGACACACGACGCCCAAACAATGTCCTTGTAGTCTCTACTGCGGTTACGAATCGATTGCACAAGTGTATCAACCGTATACGACGGTCTTCTCTTGCGGTCGTTTTACGGGGTCGGTCGCTTCGGAGACGATCGGATGTTGACCCAGGTTGGTTTAAACGACTTAACAACTGGCAAATTGTCTTAACACTGCAACCAAAATGCCGTGCAACTCGACGGCGAGACTCCCCAGCCTGGATCATGCCTACAGCCCTTTCTCTCTGTACTTGTGACAGCCGGGGCATAATGATAAAGTTGATAGATAGCAAGATTCGGTGATTTCTAAGTCCTAAGGATCTAAGGAACAGTTGTCAGTTTGAATGTTTATGGAATTCAAGCGAAGATACAAGTTAGTCGCAGAAAACCTCGTGCAGCTCTTTCGCTGATACAGACTTTCACGCTTGAATGACTTTAGTAACCCCCTTGGATTTTGTAATGTAAAACATTACCATTTTCTAATATTGCACAAATGTCATTTTGTTTCACTCATTTACAGGTATTCGCCTAGGAAACATGTTAACCTTTCCTTTTTTGTTGAGTATATATAACAGCTTTATTGCTACAGTATGATACATTCAAACATAAATGGAAATTAGTAACACTTAGCGGAATCCGAATTCTACTTTTATGCAACTGGATTCTTTTAATTAGAAGTAGTATTTTAAAGAGCACAGTATATCGATTCACGCAGCGTGCATTTTAGGTAAGACTGAGTCTTATCTTCAATTTATCAATATACATTCTGTGCAACACAATACTTTACGATTGATCAAACTGTTATTTATGATAATACCCGAACCCTTAATAGCAGAAAGTAGCAAAACGAAAAGACGAAAACCCACAAAAGCACCGAAGCAAAAGGACGAAGACACCAAACCAAGGTAAAAACCTATACCATTTTTATTTCACTCTTTGGTGTCTGTTTTATCTCGGTTTGGCGTCTTCACGTCGTTTCGTTTTTTTCCCCGCGTCCTTTTGTGGGCAACAAAGCAAGATCATGAAATACGTATAAGCGACAACCTATATCAAAATATTTTTCAAGTAGAATATGATGTAAGTTATTTGACCCATCCTCAATAATGGTTGCCGTTGAATCCACCAAACTCACTTGCTTTATCGAAATTCCCAACTACTAAAAATCACATGACAAATTCGTAGGCCAAATGTTTGATTATAAAAAGAATAGAAACTCATATGAAATACGACATGTAACATGCAGAAGTATGTAAGCATCCCCCTTTGTCAAATCCATACATATAAATATATATACATACAACAAATCTAAAAAATATTACTTTAATTTCTTTAATGATGCATATAACAGGTAGTGCACTATTCATTTCTTGTGACGTTACTTTATTATCATCACCATTTTTGACTAGTCTGGTCCATTTAGACTATAATTTCTTCTATTTATATTGTATACTTTGTAAATTGAAAAAAAAATCATCGCTAGTAAACTTACAATAACGAGATAACCTAAGTCGTAATAACGAGATAACGTAACCCGTAATAACTTTTCATGTATTACTAATCGGATTTCGTAGAAAACAACACAAATGGATTATGCAATTGGTGGAGCTAACGTTTTATTTGACAAATGGTTATTCTATCTAACGTTTATAGAGATGCATTTTTTTCAGAATTGAACCAGAATATCTAAAACCATGTTGAGACATCGAGGGACGGCAAAAACTAACGCAAAAAAAAAAAAAACAAACAAACAAAACAAAACAAAACAAAACAAAAAAACTCAACGAAATTTTACTCGAAAGTATAAATATTGGGAAAAGGCTTAATACCGTACTTATTATGCCTCATAGAAACACACCTTTACACTAAAAAATAATATGTTACCATCTTGCTACAGGATGCTTATTACGTTTAAGTGACATGAACTAGAAAAGGAGATTTTCATATGCTTTGTTTCTTACTTACTTCTGTAGTATATCTTCACATGTTCAATAACGACTGGACCACCAAGGTCAATCCGCCACCAAGCTTCCGATAATGCTGGAGTTGTTTGTGTATGTATACAACTACCACTACTAAATTTTTTATCAGTCCTGCCATCTACTGCCTTTTCACTTATGGACGTCGCGGAATAATTGGAGCTTTGGCTTGTCTTGATATCTGGTTGACGGCATAAATTCACTAAAACGAAAAATGAAAATATATATATATTACATGTAGCACATTAAAGATCATGCAAGGTTTACCTAGCCAGAGCGAGGGTATGATAAAAATAGTATAGTCAACCCCTATCCATAAAACTTCTGTAAACCACTCTCTCCTATCACTTCATAATATTTCTTTTTATTAATATTTTCTACCCTTTCACGACTACTGAAAGGCCGAAAAGTCGAGGAGATTCATACATATTGGTCAACGATCCAGTTCAGTGCTCATGAAAGTGGTTCAATTAACAATTTTCTGTTAAAAGTGTTGACGGATTAGGGAAATAAGTTAGCAGCAACATGAGAATATATGCTGTGAGTTCAATCAGAGTTTACTTCAGTCGGATTGTATGGAAAATCATCCAGACTGCAACTGCCAGTTTTATCTATAGTTAAGGAATTCAAGGTTGAAATGATTGCACTGTCTTTCAAGTTTAGAAGAGGAAACATCCTTTTAGATCATGTAACACAATAGGCGTAAACACACGTACTTGTTGGTGATAGCCATGTTTATTACATGTTTAATAATGATAATGTACAAAAGCAATATCTCATCAACATACATAGTTCATATACTGCTATTAGTACTTCACATTGTGTCTCGTATCAGAACTGTCCATAGGGTTCTGAGCTTTCTCCCCGTTTGTCCATAGGGCTAGCTATAGGGCTTTATCCATAGGGCTCTGACTGCTCTTCTGCTCTCTCTATAGGGCTCTCCCAAGGCCGTCCCTCTAAACTAAAGGTCACCCCCTTTTATCTCACCCTGGACCAAGCTTGTCCGGCCATCCCCTAATATGGACTTCACTTGTTGCAAGATGATATGATTGTTGAAGTATAGCTACCTGTACTCGATGTGCAAGGTTGCGATTCCCCCTGCTAATTTGTTACTTGAAATAAACCCTAATGATTACTCTACTACCAGATGGCCACTGTCCGAAGTTTGCTTATCAAGGAAGTGGAGATTGATTAACTGACCAAAGCTGTACACCCACTGATAAGATTCTCGGAACCAAGACTACACCAACCTAAGTGTATATATGCAGGTAATTATCCACACCCCTATGAACTACCTATATGCGTTATATTGATATACTATTGAACATTAAACGGACTATTGTTTAAGCTAACTTATTTCAACAATCCCATATAAAAATTGAGCTGTGTTACACTAAATCCTATTTTGTTACAATCACCAGCATTGAGAGTTATTTGTCTCCATTCTGGCCGTATCTATTTGGCTTGATACCATTTGCATTATGCTCTTTGGCATTATCTGATTAATTCATTAGGAAGCTGATGTTCTCATCAATGGTCTCAATATGTCGTATTATGTACAATTATCTTACATTCAATGAAGTTTATGATGTTCTTTGATCTATGGTATTAAAAGAAAGTAACGAACAATGTTTCACTTTTCAAATGAATCAAGAGTGTGCATAAATATTTACTTGTTCAATTTATATCTGGGATACCTGTCCCTTTTCTCCTTATATTTTCATTTTTTCTTTTTTTTTTTTCTTTAAATTTTATGGTATTAATTTTTATTCTGTTGAAATGCAACATTCCATTTACTGTTAATTTGATTTACATACATAAATAGAAATTTCAAATTGGTGAAAGTTATTTTTGATGTTTTTATATTAATCATTTCCATTTGACCAGGAAGTCATAGCAGCGACTGAAATAATACAACCGATTTATAAAATACGAAAGATGGCGAGTTTCGTTGTTCTAGCTTGTATTCAAATTGAAGACAAGGTGAAATAATCCCATGATAGTATTGACTGGAATCACTTTCCTATCTTTAAAACTAAGTAATCAGAATAAGAAACGGATGCCTCGAATTTCTTCTGAATGTTTAGATTTTATTATCTATTATTATTATTTATGCTACATATTCATTTTCTAAACGTTATTGGCGATGATCAAAGTCATTTTGCAATATGAAAATACCTAAGATTATCATTAATTTGTTTTGGATAAATTGAAAATAACTTCTTTGTAGGACTATTTACTTTACTTTTCTTTAAAAGAGTTTACCTGGCGTGATGGTTTTGTTTATGTTTACTGATGGTGAAGAAAAAAGTAGGTCAGGTAATGACACCCGTATGACCTTCGTACCGTAATTTCTGTATATACATTAATAGGTAACTTGTTATCTTAATTAAGTATACAAACAGGATCGCTACACTCATTGATGGTACAACAAATCCATGCTGTTTACATGTATAATCGTTATACACTTAACGTTGTAGTTTAACTACAAAATCCGTATCAATATGATTTTACTAATGTAGAGTATTCAAGATGTTTATGATCAAAATTCTGAACAAGATGCTGACAAAAATGTTAAACTATGAGAAGAATATTCCAATCATTGAACAGAAACTAGTTGATGTAAACTCAGTCTAACGAAGTGAAGACTGTGGATGGTATATAGATACATATGTTAGTTAAAACTAGATATAAAGTTATATCTGAAACGTAACCTGATGTTTTAGAAATCTCCACTGGACAGAGGAAACACATAATCATGAGACCAAGCGTATATACACCCAATACACACAACAGTACACGAAGCCAGGTTGTATGGATATAGTAACACGGCTACATACCAGGAAGTAAATATTTTCTATACAAGTATTTGCATATAGAAATACTAAACCTACCTGTAAAACATTTTTCGATCGATTTACTTAGAATGATCGGCCACATTAACAAACCACTTAAAGAAATGTCAACAAACAGCTCCAATATCATATATACTGGCAATACTTCTTATATCACATTTAAACGTGTTGAAGTCGCCAATGGTACAAATATAACTCTTCTGAAATATTACAAACCAGTTGAAATGACTGAAATAGGTGTCCTAAATTATAAGCTGTCATTTATAATAGCACATTGTCGCGTCACTAAATTCAATATATACTGAAAAATGAGATATTGACATATAATTTCATCTTGTACAGCTTTTCTATGTTGTAATGTTGTGAATTTGAATGTTCCATTCGAGCATTATTCGTTTAACGTTGCCTTGCATTTAAATTTCACCAGTGTTCACATGCGAATCACTGTTTTCTACGTCTCGTATATCTCATTTTAAAATTGAGCAAGGAATAGTCAAGTTTTAACCATTAAAACCTTTAGTGGGTATAAATATAGCATTAACGAAATTTCAATACCTGATGTGTTGACTATCTCCAAGGTTATTACCAGATAGAGAATCACCAGCCAAATGTTTGAAACTTCCATCCTCCATCCAAACTGTTGTATAAATCAACAGGAGTGCCTCAGTCTACACATAATACACCTGAATCAATCAGGAAGTTAATTATTATTGTGATGTGCTTCATTAAGTAACTAGAACACGGTTTTTTAAATGAAATTGACTACAATCATATCAGGAAGTATATGGAAATCACACTATAGGAACGTCAAGCAAAGACATTTCACTAAACTAATAATCGCATTTATTTAACCTTCATTAAGATTTTTTTAGAGCAGGTGCTGTGCATTTTTTTATGAAAAAAAGTTGTATTCATACTTTATTTTCTGATTGTGATTAGTCAGATCTGTGAAATGTGATACAACTAGGTAACGGAAGTTTTACGGTCGTAATAAAAGGGAAACAAAATAATATTCCTGATCACATAACTATATATCGGTTCCTGATAGGAAAAAAATACATGATTTACTTTGATTGACTTATGTTTACATGGCTAGTGACGACGAAGAATCAATTGATAGTTACCTTACCGTAACATCTGGTCGTATTCTCTGTTCACAGGTCTCTTTGTTACTCATATCACGATCATATCTTGCCTCATTTCATCGACTTTCATCGAGTTTGAATCATAACATCACATTTTTTACCTGAGAGTTGAGATCCCCTAGTCTTATTGACAAGGCGAATGACCTATTTACTTTTTTCAAGCTGACCTTCAGAGGGATATGGTGTTCTTGTCCAAATGTTTGGATCATGTTTGACTCAATCTAAGTGTAAGGTTGACGATCAGTTTCCCTTAACGTTGATTACGGTTGAACAAACAGCGTAGTTTAATCTGTTATTTGAAGTGGCAGTAAGTAAACAAATAAAATTACTTCTACTTTCTCCTTTTATTGTTTATTTATCCAAAACAACAAAATGTGTAATAACAACTCCAATTAAATCATTAGTACCCACGTCGATGCGTCCCGCACACATGTACAGTACCCTTACTGACCATGAACATTAGATATTTTACGGAATGACAATAAAACGAAAATAAAATTTGCTTTAGAAACGCTTATGATGCTACAGATTATATGAATATGATTTGTAATGAATAAATAAACATTTGATAAACATGACATTCCAAGTTTTTACCGGTTACAGTAGAACAAATTGTTCAGGCACTAGACACTTCACGCACAGACATATAATCTATCATTGACAATAGATTTCAGCACTTCATTGTCCAAACACTAAATCTGACAAAGAGTCCGACCACAGTCCCTTAGTAAAAAAATCAAAATAAGTTTCTCTCGGAATTGTGGAGATAAGATTTCGTAAAAAAAAAAAAAAAAAAAATCGTATTGGTTTAATGGTGTCGCTTTTATCGTTCCTGGAGATGCATGTAACCAAGCTAAATATTTTCCTGATTTGTGTAAACGCGCTACTTTTTAACGTACAGGTACACCATTGCTTACATGATTGTGACACTTATTTATAAGCCAGGCTTTAATTTGATAATTAAACTGGTAATTAATCGCCAGAGACCAAGTGTTGTGTGAATGATGGACCAATACGCCGTAATTAGCCATGTGTTACGCACAGGTGATTATCTCCTCTGTGAATCTATTGACCCATTTTGTCAGAAGACGTGCTGATATTTTGACAAAAATTAATTTCGACACAACCAATGACTTTTCTATTGCTTTACCATTGAAGGGACTGAAAAATTGCTTCGATTCAATAAAATTTGAAAAAAATTACCAAGATATAGAAGGGAAAAAAAATCGGAACTTGAAAATGAATTTCCTCCTTGGAGATGAGATATGTGTATCTCAATCCCAAGGGTAAGATAATTAAGCTGACAAACACTAGACTTGCTGAGTGCTTACAGCTAAAACAGATTTTCCTTTTAGTTGTGATTACCCTATTTCACAAACAAGAGGGTAAATGATATTTTCTCTTACTCTGCTGACTTTATGAAGTATTCGTATGAGCATTGTTGGTTGTCTTACTGCGTCAGAACGTTGTTTGCCATCTCATAACCGTCTTGCCGTCAGAATCTTATGAACATGGAAATTATTTCCTATCCTACAATTTGCACTTATATACGGAACTTTTTCATCATTTATCGTTTAATTAATTCTTAATTACAATCATATGTTCCATAAAAATGACACATTCCCAAATAGCTCTGTCCCGTTACTGAAAACAGTAGGGCAGCCAGCTAACACAGGGAAGACCTTTCTCAACTGACACAGCATGTCCTCGCTGTTCATATGGAGATAGGAAAAACATGTAATGGGCACATTCTTTCCAAGGGCCATAGTGTGCTAGTGTCTATGACGAGACACGTGTCATATATCTGCAGAGTATCACTAACCTGAAGAATAAGTGCGATCTTATGACCCATGTAAATAATACCATGGTTGTTTAGAATACAACTGGTATAGGTAGACCAGAAAGTGTAATATGATCAGCGATATTTTAAATAACCCAATAGAGAAGGAGCTGTTCGCTGACAAAAACATAACGAATTAGCTCTGGAATAATCTGAATTACATTTATTGTCAAGCGAGTTCATAAATATAATCATCGCTTGACGTATCCGATAAACGCACACGGAGGTTCTGAGTACGGGTAACATCTGAAGCCAACCTGATTGAACAGTGCGTTGACACTACGGCACACAACCAAGCATACTATTCACATGCGAGTGTTTTTGAAAAATCAGTTGGGTAACAATAAAACATATCGTTATTATATCATCATAAAGTTTCTATTAGGGAATTCTGCTGGACGGGACGATTGGTTACGGCGTATGTTAACCCATTTCTGTATCATGAGTCGATATGACATTATCTTAGTATATTCATTATTTTTGTATTTCTACATCTATCGACATAACCTTGTATCTTTGACGAACTTCGTCAATCGACGTTGATGGCAATCTTGTAACGGAAAGTTGAATCAAAAGTAGACAAGAGGTAGAAGTAATCGTAGCTTAAGATATAGTATCGTACCTATTGTGCTTGTTTGCAATAAATACATGATATACAGTTACCACACATTAAAATCACATAAAATATAAATGTTAAATTGTGATGTAACGTAGGACAAGCGTCGGATTTAGGTGTTCAGAATTGAAATCAAGAACGCATAGCAATTGTACTAGAAAATATTTACAGTTTATTTAATACAAATACCAATCCACACTAAAGCACATTCACACTCACTCTCACTTCCACTAATTAGCACATAAAGTTCCAAATATGAGTTCAACACAGCACGACACAGTACGATCACAGTAAACATAAGTTCACCTTCTCATTTACAAGAATTTCAGCATGTAGCTGTACTGCAGCACAACAATCGTTCCCTTGCAAGATCCTTCGCGCGTGTCACTTGGGACTTCCACAAGCATTCCTCACCATGCACTACCCAGCAGTCATAATTCACAAGTACCCCACTAGTGGGCTACCCGCATTTACTACACAGTAGGATATGGCTTCCTCTCCAGATCCCTTACTAATAGTTGACGTGTAGAAAAATGTCCCTTCTGCTCTTTGACCCGGTCGTAGTTACCATTCAACTTCCTGTGTGGCTGACTTGGGTCCCTGAACGGCCCTGTTGCCGAAGCGGTGGTTGTTGCTGGGTCCCGATGGATTATAAAAGGGCAATCACTCCGTGATGGAAAGCTTACTCAAACAATATACACACTAATTAACATCAATAGCCTCCATACATATGATAATATAACGTCAATATAACATCAAATGTACCTTTACACGTTCAACCCCTATTCATATAAGAATAAATACACCATATTGCATTAAAATAAAGGCATTGTCACGTGGCGGTCCTTTTACACTATCAAATATTCAAACACTATAACGCATATGGCGTCTACAGACTGCCATACTTTTTTATACCGGCGTAACTTTTCGACCTAGTTCGACCTGTTTATGGACATTTATACAAAACATTACCTTTTACGTTCTTCAATATACTGCATTTAACATATGATAATCACCGCAATATGTCTTCAGCAAAACTAGACATGGCAATACTAATAAATCAACATACACGCACGTTTACAACTCCTAATCAAGAAATACATTTACCCGGAAAACAAGACACTCAAAGAACCAAATTAGTGAAATGAAAGATATGTAACAAAATAAGTTATCCACCACAGTCCGTATTCCGAGCCTGATATCCATGTTAACCGATAACTCGTCTACAGGTAAAATCTACAAAACTCGTGGCATACCTTATCTGTCATTCCCCACGTGCACTTCCATCCTAGCCATACTAACATTCGTGCCATACAGCTACATGCGATCGTGACAATGCACGTTTTTTTTACTGTAAATTTTTGAAAAATATCCCTAGGACATCGCCAGAACACTGTGAAAATGCATTTCTGAAATTGTGATAACTCATTCAATTTGTTATAGCGAACAAAGACAATGTGCTTAAATCAATCAAAGCAATGTTTAACGATCATTTGTTTGTGAAATGAACCTGTTATCGCGTCCTTTTTGTGTTAGATGATGTTGCAAGGCATCGGTAACACTTAATCTAACGGAACGACGCAGCTACCACGCGGATCACTAAATATTTTGTATATATAAATGCGTTTAATTTTCACACCGTTTACTCTTACGCACACATGTGAATTCCCAATTAAAAAAATAGTTTCATACTAACTGCATTGAGTTATTGATTCCTTTAATTTTGGAAAGTTCACGGCGTGAAACCGACATAAAATTATTAAACATGTTTAACATGTTAACATTAGTCTCTGAATGAAAAAGTGCCTACAACGCAGCGGTATTTATACCCGTGTCGCTATTAAACATGGCCGTAGGTACACACCATTGATTGCATCCTTTATAACCATCATATGCCGCTGAGTGTGGCGAGGAGAGTAACCAACATTGAATGAAATATCAATGTGTTCAGGAGCATATCCACCTCTGACGTATACATATTAAACTAGGGATTTTGTTGAATAAATGAGAATGTGGTGTGACGTGTACTTGAACTTAAACAAATTTCGTAATACACTATCAGGTTTCCCAACAACAAGTCTCTGCTTACATTTTTCATATTATGTAACTATGCATTAGTTGAAGGCAGTGTTTTTATAGCCGTAAATATGATTTACAGGTATTCAAGTAGACCACCTTTCTTGTTACGTGTAAATTTGAGGTTTTTTTTAAAATGTAAACTCAATTTCCGTGAGGTAATATCATAACTTTAGTATGCAAATATGGTACCTACACCCATCTTTGTATCCCCAAAACAAAAGATTAAAAAATCCCGCCCTCCCTACAATCCATGAGCCATCACGGCAGGAACAACAACCTCTAACAACCTTTATGGAGTACCACAAGGGGGAATCCAGGCAGATAAGAATGAGGGGAGAACAGGTTGGGACTCCATATTGTTATGGTGAGTATTACCTCATGAAAATTGGTTTTACATTAATAAAAACCTCAATTTTATTTCAGTAAAAATTACCATAACTTTAGTATTCGAATTCGTCTTACCGTAGTGGTGACTAGAAGCCAGACAGTCCATCTAGCACAGCCGAAGTAGTAGGGAGGGGGAACAGAGTGCCCATGAGTAGGAAGGGACTTCCCCGTGTAAGAGCAGGTGTACCCATGTGGCGAAGTACGGAAAGACATGCCTCGGTACTAACGAGGAGGCACAACCACTGACTGTGCCACCACCAGAGGTCCAAACGAATACAGGCCTTCTGAGTGGGAAGCTAGGGGTTGCAGATAAAAATCTGGACGCAGCGAGGGGCCTGACCTCATGATCCCGCACTTTCACTGTCGCCCGAGTCTGATCATCAGAATGCTCGTAAGCATACTTAATGACCTGGCAAACCACCTAGAACCCGACTGGGAGGAGATATCTCGTTGTCCCTGTTTGATGGGCAGAAACAGACATGATCGGGAGACCCATCCCTCTGGTTTCATCGACAAAACATCCTATCCCGCTCCTCCGAGCTAGACAAAGCCGGGATCCTGTTGGGATCGGACGAGAACCCCGTGACTTGATTCTTCGCTTAAAAAAGGAAGGATCAGTTAGAAGAGTTACGGCAGCGTAGCCTCTGCACCAACATAGACAAGAACGAAGCGACGACAATGCGTGGACTTAAGTTCAGAGGCCAAAGCCAAAAGAAAGTCTGCCTTGGAAGTTACGCACTTTAACGAGGCAGACTCCAGAGGCTCATAAGGAGCCCTAATCAGGAGTCTAACACCAAGGCCAGATTCTACTGTGGGGCTAGTTGCCGAACTCTGGGTCTATCCAGAGCGAAGCCTCTGATTAGGGCAGATATAGAGGAGGACGAACCTAACTCTTTCCTGCCAAAAAAGGCAAGGACACTGGCAATAGCTGTACGATAGCCAGCAATAGTGCCAGGTGCCAGATTGTGGTCCCCAAACAGAGAGAGTAGGAAATCCGCAATCAATTGCACAGAGGCTTCCAACGGATCAACCTCTCTGCCGACACACCAATCACAGACAATCAACGTGACTGGTAGACGGCAGAAGAGGAAGCCCTGATTGATCGTGCGATGGATCTGACACCTCTCGAGAAAAGCCTGCCTTGGCGAGGCTTCCAGAGATAGCCTCCACGCGTGAAGGTGGAGGATCTGTGGTCGAGAGTATGTCGTTCTGAACCGAGGCTGGCGAAGGAGATTCGGTCTGGTGGGGAGAGCTCCTCCACCAGAAACGACAAGAGCTCCGGAAATCAAGGTTGCCTCGACCACAGAGGGGCTATCAGAAGTAAGGAGCAGTGATGCTCCCGGAACTTCTATAGCAACCTGCCCATCAGATTGAAGTGAGGGAATGCATATGAATACATCCCGTACCAGTCCAGAGAAAGGGTGGCCACAGCCCAGGCCTTCGGATCTGGGACCGGAGAGACGAAGGTTGGCAGCTCGTTGTTCAGGAAAGTGGCAAACAGGTCTATAAGAAGTCTGTCCCACACCTGACAAATCCTCTTAAAAATCAAGGGACACAGCTGCCTTTCCGTCAACACCGGGTAGTTGCGCCTGGAGAGAGTGTCCGCCACCACGTTCAGCCTGCCAGGAAGATGCTTGAACGCGATGGTCAACTGCATGTCCAGGCAGAGAAGAAGAATGCGGATGGCGAGGGCACACAGGACGAGAGACCTGGTGCCCCCTGTCTCTCCAGATACGCGACAACTGTAGAGCTGTCGGTAGCCACACAAATCACTTTGGACTGCAGAACAAGAGATTTTTATCTCTTATTTTTAACCTTTCATATGTCTTTTTTTCATTTTCAATTTTTTTTTGTATATCTTAATTGAAGTTTTGTTTGAATGCTAAAATGGTATTTGTTTAGTCTTAAATAACATTATGTACGTAAAATAAGTAGTCAGTGCAGGTTCAGTGATACATACACTCCTGAAAAATAAAATAAATTCCGCTGTTCCGAAAGAGTAAGTGTTGTCTACTTCATCGAATATATGACACAAATTTACAACGGAACGGCAAACTAAGGAGCATCAAAAGTTCTGCTTCATATCAAACAAAGAAATAAAATATCTTTTAATGAGATCCTACATATTTTGAAAACCTTTTATGAGTATGCCTGTCATTTTACGACTTTTTACATGAAAATCGTAATAATTGTTTGGCAGTAATTTTGACCTACGAAAGCTCTCGGGTATTTGTGAAATCCATTAATTTATATCCCTCTATGGTTTTGACCTACATGTATGTTCATGAACCTCATTGTGGTTCTATCATATGTAACTAGTACAGTACTTGCAAGCAGATATAATAAACTTTGATTTGCAGATATAGGACAACATCGTAGTGGATTGCTTTGTTGTAGTTATTCTTTTCATTTTCCTTGTGCCACTAGTTTTAAGGTATTCGATTTTGTTTTTCTTACCAATGCACTGACCGCTGTTCATGTCACAAACATTGTCTTTGCACTTGCCACTACAGGAATGATTGCAAAACATTCCATATAATCCTACGTCACATTCTGAAATCAATTGAAAAAATCACCTTTGAAGGCAATTTGTATAATCTAAGTTAAATGTTATAAAATATGTCCCGTTTGATAAAAGATTGTAATAACTTATATGAGTGACTTATTTGGGAAATTCAATTTTTCATGAAATGAAAAAATAAATAAAAACACCAACCATCTTTATGCCCTTAATAAGTCATAGACCATGACTGTAGAGTCAGGATAAACGATCCTGTTCGGGACGATTTTCAATGTCTTCCATTGATTCAAAACTAGACTAAAGGGCCAAATGTTATGACTGGTCAAAGGTACTGTTCTATATTATGATCAAAACATCGCTGTGACATCGATTAATCCTTAAACGTTAACAACATAAGTCAATGCGGTAAAAGAGAAACCAATCCAATTACAATAATTTACCATTACGTTTTTCGTACTAATATCATTGGCTCAGCAGATACCCGTTCGATACACTTATCGTGTCTATTACAAGGCGTAATAATTGGTCATCTCCCTATGGTGATCATAGTGGTTTTGTTGCCCACAAACTAATACTTCTGTTCACAGTTGTTCAAAGTTGTATAATACCCTAATAAAGTTGACATTACTCATTAGTATCCACATACACTTGGATTCTAGTGACAATGATAGTAATATTTTAAAAATAGAATGCAAATACGATGAGTATATGATATCACATTTCCCCCTCATATTTACAAGCTTGTTTACATACACTGTTTGATCATGATTAAAGACTGTGTGTCATGCTGTGTCAATAAAACATTTAACAACTGAATCACACATTGATTTCTTACAATCAGTATTACATAATTGACAGCCATTGAGCACATATTTTAATTAATGGTCATATTTGTAGAGAGAGATCATCAAAGTGTTTCCCGCATCCATATACTGCATTGTTTAAAGTGAGATACTACAGGCACAAGAGGGGTCATCATGCAAATGATCTGTATGAAGAACATGATTTAGCGAGCTCAAAGAATTTCTTAATTGACAAAGATATTTATTGTATTGTCAGGTACTATTTAGTTGGAATATATTAGTTCACACTTTCATCTTTTTTTATTTAGAAAATTCTAAAATTGTCCAAAGGAATGGATATCTGTGTGATCATTACTGATCTTGTTAAACCCAGAAAACATTCCAGGGATAACACTAAGTAAAGCATACTGTTCTGCAAATAGGTAAGTTGATTCTAAAATAATCAGAGTCACATGGTTGTATAATTTCAAATAGATATTTAATTGTTTCATCATAAAGTATTTTAAACATCTGTAACATTTTGTCTTTTCCTCCTCTCTTGTAAGGGTTTCTAGCTCATTTATAGATTCTATAAGAGGTTTTGCATACTTTTGACATTTGTCTCATATAACATCAGCATATTCTAATAAACGAAGTATACATTACAGTCAGAGAATTTCTATCAATTTCAGTTTTCAATAATATCAAAATCTTCAGTCTTTGATTACTTCTTTGTTGATAGAATCACTGTGTTTTGACAATTTGCCGTATTCGCGAAAGAGAAAGCCATGATGCATTTGAGAAGTAACTGTGACCTGTTAATTACCAAAGAGGATATTCTTCCTAGAAAAGACAACAGATTAAGTTTTTGAGGGGTTAAGATGAATCCCATCGCTTTGCGCTTATATCAATATTACTTAGATCATTTCTTAGAGTCTGAGCAGCTATGACAGGGTAATCATCTCACACTAATATAGACGCAATCTGGGATTTCATTGATATACAGTAAAAACAAAAATATACCAAGGACTGCGCCCTTGCTAGAACAAGTTTAAATATGAAAGCGAAACCTTCATTTATTACTCTTTGCTTTCTGCCAGAGAGGGTAATCATGAACCACTTTAGGGCATTTCCTTGTACTCCATTGGTTTCGATTTTTTTTACAATAAACCTTCATGCCAGACCCGATCAGTCGCTTAACGTACGTCACCGGAGATTAACCTCATTTTTTTTTAATGTTCATCTAAGCTACTGATAATTGATGGTATGGTTAATTGAAAGTAAAATCCTTGTTGATTTGTACTTAATATCACAGTTTATGAGGTGGTTTTAAAGATTTCTAAACATTATTTTTTCTATTATTTTATTATATTATGACGTTAGTTAAATTATCTGTGGTCAGACACTGTCTAAAGCATAAGGTTACTCCGTCCTTAAATCACATGAAATTTTTAAAGTTGGAATAACGCGTCTCATGCAATATTTTATCTTTCTCGATTTCAGTTATAATGATCTGGAGGGGAAAACAAAACATTACATCAAATATGAAAACCTATGTCGGCAATTAACATCCAACACACAGTTTCGATAATATCAATGTTGTACGGTCGTCATACTGATCTTCTTTAAAAGTACTTCATTTCTTTACATGGTATGACTTGGGATCCTTGCCTTGTTACGGAGCCATTTCTGAATCTTACTTTATACCCTCAGTAAATGTCACAAATTCTATAATAATTAAGGCTCTATGGGCCTTTTGAATTTTTTAAGTGCTATTTCAGGGAAGTGTATTGGGGTGCTATAAATGCCACATGGTTTGGATTAAATCGGGTCGTGGGCAAAATTCCATCTTTCGCGACATGCAGAATATATTTTTAATAATATATTTCCTTTCCGTTCACTATAAACCTGTAAAATTAATTCATAAAGATTAAAAAAGCAAGAAGGAATCCTTCACCATTAATAAAGATATGAAGTTTCAGTTTGAAAGTTTCCCTTTAGTTTCTATTTATTTTCCTTTGCCGCCAAATCACGCTTTTTCGTATTTGTGTGCAATATCCTCATTTCCTCTCTGTCTAAGACGTTCAGAGTTGGTGCCAGTGGGAGGTGTGTCGGCGACGCTAGGTTCCTTCTTCAGTGCATCTGTAATATCGTATTGACCATCTTATGAAACGAGAATGTTATACCATAAGCGTTACAAATATACTATTAATGATATTATATGATCGATATACACATATCACAACATTCGATCACCAATTCCGGTAAGTTTTTCTCGTATTGTACTTAACGATTGACTCATTGTCCGCCATGCGATCTTGCACGTCTGTTCTAGAAACTTGAATTACACACGAGTTAGATTTAAGTATGTACTTCTTTGAGAGCAAAACGAATTCTAGAACATTTTGCTGATAATTATGATTTGAAGGTTTTGTTTTTAGAAAACGAAATCAAAACCAGTATGCTGCTGTTTAAGTTTTCTTCACAGGCGTCAGAGAATGCGTTACACGGAATAATTTCATTTCGATATTAATTCTTGTTTTTTTTCCGGAGTAAGTTTTTTTTTTTTTTTTATATTCGCAGCAACATTTTCTATGGAATATTTCGCTTATCATTAAACGGCATTAGTACAATACATGGATATTAAGAATTATATCGTGAGAAATGCAACCATACGATTAAAGTAAATCTCTTTTGTGACCATCTTCTAGTATTTTACTTTTAAAACCACTATGTTTGAATAAAGAGAATTTGAAGTTCATTTCCATGGTAAACAGAGGGAGAAGAAGCGCACCCATTTGTTACAAATGTCATTGTAAAAAATTGGGACGTTGTCAAAAATTTGCCCGTTACAGGGGGTCTCTATGCTTACGTTGTGACAATTTTCACCCAAAAAGCCAGTTTTTAAGTTGAACTCTGTTGACAACTTCCAGAGTTATACTCAGAGAAATACATTAGAAACCAGAAACGTCGAAATTAATGACGTTATTCACCGAATAGCGCCGTCAAAATTGTAGCTCATCAGCGAATTTACTTTCGGTAAAACAAGAAAAGAACATTCTTAAGATATAGATTTTTCTGTCAGTGCAGAACCGAGAAGCCCATGACATTGTTTGGATGATGACGTCAGTATTAAACCGTGCCTGTATCTGTCCTGAGTTCCTGTTCAATACTTGACAAGGCTATGTGTGTCGTGGTTATAGACCTTGGTGGAGTGTTAATTTACATTGATAACGATAATCTTACGACTGCCGATATTACCAAGATTTACCTGTACAGAATCCATTGTTCTGGATACATATATGGTCCTTACAATGGCTGGAACAGGCATGACTACAAATACTGCCGTAAAATCCTTCGTTGCATCCTGAAATATATTACAGTGAGAAATGCTAATTTAAATTAAACAACCATGACATAGTATTATTCGGCAGGTCTAATGGATGTTTACAATGCACAGCCGAAGACAAAACATTACCATACTCGTAACAGCTTTTGCCGAAGTCAAAGAAAAACTTCATTTGAAATATCATACATACACATGTAATATATCAACGATGTTAAAGATGAGATTTTTTAAGCGTAAGCAATAATGACGATGGATTCCACTAAGAATAGTTGCTACAATGTAAACAATTTCCTGAAGTCTTGTCACAATTGTCAATATCACAACCATCCGGACCCAATGTACAGAGAGGTCCGTATTATTGGAATAAATATATGATAATCTGGTGGCTATTCTACCAATATTCAAAATGAATCTAATACATCTGATAAAGTGTTTTCGCTGTCCATCAGCCGAAGGGATTATCAAGACATCTACATGTAAATTTCCACTACCGTTCTCGATTTTTGTTTGTAACTTTGTATCTGTTTTATATTCTATGTATGTGATGTAATTATGTATTATTTGTGTCTTGATGAAGTGGAAGATTGCCTCAAAATTTCGCCAATTCATTCGTTCTACTGTCGTTATTACTTCATTGATTATATATGTACACTTGTATATATACACAAACGAATTATGGTAAATTCTCAGTGTTCAGTAATCTTAGTGAACGTTGAAAAAACCGTCGGAAATGGTTGTTTTCCCTATCGACTAATTTTGGAATTTTCCAAGTCAATTATATGATTTTGCAGATTGGAATGACTAAAGTACATTCTTGATCGTGTAACTATTTGAACTACATTCATCTTACTTGCGTCATGCAGATTACGGTAAGACATTGGTACTTACTATCCAAAAAACGTGTCTTCCACCTGCAATCTCGAAGATTTTGTATGTAGTACGACTTATATAACCACAGTGACATGCCAATAGAACTGAATATAAAGTAAATGTAAAAAAGAACTTGAAAAAGTCAAGCGAATATGAATAGATACCTTAACTCTTCAACTTACCTAAACAAGTTCCGGTCTGGCTGCATGTTTTTCCTGGGCAAGCAACTGGACTTGACTCTCACTTGCCATTATATAGAATCCATCACCACAAATGTCTGAAATTTGAGTTAAAGATTTACGATGCAAATACTTTAAGATGTAGTTACGTTTATAATGCATTTTTATTATACTAACGAAAAGGTGACATTCACATGTATAAACGCATGGAAATGGCCATTCCGGTATTTAGAAACATTATTCATAATTAGCTTTGTCCCTTTCCATTCTACTTCCAGTTTCCCAATTACATCTATGTAAAGCAGATGGGAGTATATCCGGCTATGAAGGCTCATCTAGCCAAGCGTATGAATACACATTCTTTGGGCAAGGTGAGACGTCCACTAACATGTAAGCCTGGTAGATATAAATGTAATATTTACATTCTGTATTGCATTCGCCTATAAATCATTAATACGTCAAAATGTAGTATATGAGACTTTATATCAAAACTTTCTGTGATTCGACCGGTATTTAAATTAATAAATCTAGATGTATCCAAGGTAAACAAAACTAGCCACCGGTCACTTCAGTATCAATATACAATTTCAATATACCTGACAAAGCTATCAAATTATAACAGAACAACTTTATTGTCAGATATATATTTGACATTCCAGATTAAAAACGTAGATCCATTACATACAAAATGTCGTCCCTCACTGACAGAATCGACTTCCATTCAGGAGTTCCGTGGTTATCATATTCTGAACTGAATATTTCAAACTGCTTTTATTTCAAATGAACGAAAAAATACCAGAATGCATTTATTCAAAACAATTGCAAAAGTTTGCACTTTCATATCAATAATCAAGCTAAAGTGACTGCGGATTTGAACTTGCTGACATCAATGTTAGGTTAGGAGATAATTTTGCTATTTTTTCCTCAGATATTTGAGAATGAGAAATGAATAACAAACTACTGGCACCATTCTATTCATCTTTCACCCATATTTGGCTTCATATCACATGTTTATCCTATCTGTCAACAATTAGTTGTTTAAGTATCTTACAACGATAGAAAGCATTCAAAAATCAGAGCCACTGACACAGGTGTGGAGGTACTAAACTTGATATAGGGGACCGATAAAGTATATCTATTTTAAAGTATAGTAGTTATCAACGTATTGTTATGACAGCGTAGCACTGGAATACCTGCATATCTACTACATCTGCAAAGTGTGATATAGCCGATTGTAGAACAAGACATATGTAAGTTATTGTTAAAAGGCTGTTTCTACAGTGTGAGACCTACCCTCCCCATCTAATATGTGAAACTAAGAACCGAGTCCTGATGGACCATCAATCTAACTCTCAAATCAGATGACAATCCGTGATGATGCATATTAACTAAGTATTTAGCGTTTTGACATCGATTCTCTCTCTGCTGTGTCTAATGAATCTATAGCATGTTATTACTTATTTCCTGTCGTCATTTGCAATCTTGAATACAAATTACTCGTGTATTTAAACAAACAAACAAGTGCCTTCACATTTAGTGGAGTTAAAATCAACATCAACATGTTTTAATCAAGAGCGTTTCTTATAATTTTATTGACATATCTGGTATTACGTGTTGTGTTTGTTGATTAATGCCTAGTCATCTAAAAGGGCCACCTTCTAGATCAAAAGTATATTTAAATGTGTTCTGTTGATTAGATGTACGAAATATTCAGATTATGTAAATATACATACCACATACACGGATGTTGGTTTGTAGGTGTCATTGAGGCAATTCATACAGTCATTATTAAAGTTTCCATTCCCGTGCTTCCCAACTGCACAACATGGAATGGTATGTAACTATCTATATTTTCTTCTTGTTGTATACTGATGGTGCTTAGAAATCAAGATGGGAAAATATTCGGCAATTGTACGCCTTTGTCAATACAAGCAGCAACACATTTGGGTGTATGTTAGCAGCGTTGGAGATTGCAATGAAACAAAATTGTAAAGCAACTTGTTTTTAATCTGAGAGAGAAAATATTTTTTCTATAAATTTTTCAGATTGGTATCATGTTTAATACAAAAATGTTTCCAATGCCAATATTCAATTAACTAAATAGTCAATTATTTCGTTGAGATGTTATCCCACTTTACATTAACGGTAATTATTCCCATAAAAAGGAAGATGTTTTATTAATCGGCCATCAAATACTTACAAAGTAATTACTTGCCACATCACTAGTCGATACATAGCTGTTGTCACGGGTTTACTGACAATGGTTAAAATATATAAATGATGTTTCAATTAAAATGTTTAAAGAAAAAATTTAATTCTGAATGAACGTATTGATTTGATTGTAGTGACATAATGTTGACTGCTTTAGTTATGATGTACGATTTGATAAACATCTTAGGTTCACAATATCTAGAAAATATCTATAAAATTACATTTCATTTACCAACCGAATAGTCCACACTAGCTTTTCTGTATTCAGTTTTGTTAATTGATATCTTGCCTTACAGAATAATACAGCACAGCACCTACCACATGTACCGTGTAAGAAAGAAAGACAACCTTTACAAGACAAATATTCACCGATATATCATTTTAATGAAACATCGATAATATTTATTATTTTAATCTAAAAACCGTTAAAGATAAAAATAATGTCTAATTCAAGATAGTTTTATCCAGTGTTTTGATAGATGTGCGTAACCCCTTACCATTGACGTACACTTCAAACAGTTCCGAAACGGCATCATCCGAATACCACCATTTCGACATCATCTGACGATCGTTGTAGATGGTTACATAGCGAGCGACTCCTGAACATGGAACGTGTGGTGTCGCTGTCATGGTTGCAGGTTAGCAGTATTATCCTTATAACACCGGACTCCTGATATCCAGTCAGATATGTAAGACAGGTATATATCAAACCCAGCAAGTCTGTTGATTGTGCCCTCTTCTAACACAATCAACATAGAGTTTTTGTAGCTCGATCAGGTTGGCGCATAACACGAAATCATCCCTTGGATCCAAATGTTTGGTAAATAATTATGCAAGTAAATACTGTTAGGAAAAAAAGGAGTTGTATCATGTTATCACTGTCTTATTTCAAGTTTTAGAATTTTTTTCTTTGTTATTGTTTGTAATTATATTCTATTCTTTTTTCTTTTTTTTTTCTTTTTTTTTTGCCAAAGAGTAAAAAGTCAAATACCCAAAAGTATAATATTTATATTCTTTGATAAGACTGTTATTCTAAAAATCTTTAAACATTTCTAAAATACATGTTTCACGTTACAGATTTTATACATATTTATATACGTAATGATTGCATAATCGCTGATAAGTATATAGGATAGTACATGATGTACCAATGAATGTTTACAAACGAAATCATAAAGTCTTCGCTTTTAAAATGTGATCTAGTATACCGACACTAGTGATATTGCATACAGGATCTTCAATAGGTTATTATTTCATGCAAGGTTTTTATACAGTGAGTCTTGGAAGAGTTTACTTTATTCGAGCCTTGGCGAAACTGATTCTGCGAAGAAAAACACATAGAGCTGCATAATGTAACATCAAATGTTTAAGAACTGTAAGATATGACTCTGAGAAATCAAAACTAAGATAATTATATTCTGTCTGTCACCTTTCGTGTTTGGTGGCGTACGCCATCAAGTTACACGTCCAACTTAACGATAACCCGAATTAAACTTGGCCATCCTGTAGTCTAATTTAACATAAGTTTCGTTCTCCACCGAAAGCAGTATGCGCACATGTAGCATTGTTATATCATACATGCGCTCATACTGCTTTTAAAAATGGCGCCTCGAGAATTGACAAATGCTGAAAGATGGCAAGCTTAACGATAATTATCGATATGTCTCGGCGAAAAGATTATTAATAGCGGGCGAAAGTTATGAAGTCATTATGTCGTTATGTCGGTTGCGAAAAGACGAAGATTATCGTTCTGTCGGGGCGACACCAGCCACCATGATTGGCAGATCAGAATATCATAATGGATGACAATGTCAAACCACAAAGGGCCCGCCCAATATAAAACCATCTTTTAGCATGTGTGGGAATATCTCAGACAATGCACGGGATCCAAAGTGCCAAACAATTGGACAATTATGGGATGCATTAATTCGGGAGTGTCAGAGGTTTCTTCACAACGGGCTTCGGTGTCTGGTCAATATCACGAGTAAAAAGCATTGTACTAGAAACGTGGTGTCTATACCCAAAATTGTTATTTCAATAGAACTCGATAAGTGTTAATCTTGATTAAGAAACATGTGTTGGTGATTTGATAACGTATCCATTAGCAAGAGACAATAAAAAGATTTTTTCTAGACTTTCGGAATGCCCATTTGAGCACGTCTGTTTCAGGTCTGTCGACAGTGTATAGTTTTGTCATATAATTAGATGCCTAGAAACATTCTTATATTAACACTTACGAAGCAAAATCCCTAAATGCAGCTTACTGACCATATTTAACAACATGTACGTATGGCGATTGGACTTGCCAATGTGTATAACGCCTTGTCGTTACTGATTACTGATAAAGTTTGTAAGATGTATGACTTCTGGATGTAATGGTAAATTAAATGAACCTTTGCAAACACTATATAAGAAGCACCAATTACATCAATTGCATTTGGTCCTATTTTGTTTCCATGGTGTGGTCAATGAAGCTCAAATAGTGCCACCTGCATATCTTGTACTGCTTCCGATATCATATGGCAGTTCAATTAAACTTGCCAATTTTGTTACTATGTGTGCAAGGTCATTTGGTTTTGAAAGACTTTCTGAACGTCTGTGGTTATCAAATATTAATACAAAGATTTTTTTATTTCTTTTCAATACGTTCAACGGGTGTATTTGCATAAGAGTAATATATGTTGCTAACGCACATGCACACTAAGCAATTTATATTTACGTTGCGCGGACAGACAAAATAATCGATGATGGTGATCATTGTTTTTCAGGAAATTTTAAAATTGTACATAAATTACCTCTTTATTGGTTGATGCTTTCAATTGATATGATGCACAAAAAGGGTCGGTGTTGAACAGTCATTCCAAAACGGTGTTAGCTTTTTGGAATATCATTTAAAATCACACATGTTCCCCGATAACACATAGGATACCATCAATGCTGACATCACTGTACCTAAAGGCATATCAGTTTATATTCCAAAGATTTTGAAACATATGCACAACATGGGGACAACATGGGTGTTTGTTGATACAGTCCAGACTTAAGGATGACATTGAGAAATATAATTAGTGCGCAAGAGAACTATTAGGATTTACCCCATCCTCCGATTATACCAGTTATAACCGAGTATAAAGCCACAATTCTAACTACAACATCGTTGCTTTTGTATTACTTCGGGTTCTCCAACGACCTGTAATCATTTAGTATGGCTTACCTGTGTATGAAGCTGCAATACGTTCGTGTATACCTCCTTGTAATAGTGCAGTAGGACCTATATACCATTAAAGGCCACCAACAGGCAAGTTTCGCCCAAAGGGAACTAGGCACGAATTCCAAATCCGTGGTCCTTTTAGATAAATGATAAATTATAGTAACAAAGTTTGTAACTCCCGAGAGAGACAATAAAACAAATTTTAAGACATGAGTTTTTTATATTCTGAATATCAAATCTCTGTCTTAAGTACACACCAGATCTGATCACGGAACATCTCTGTGAGTGAAAATTCAAGTATGCTATGCAAGATCTATGTGTATATCACCACAAAAGCGACATCAGAGCATATATTTATGGCCATGCATTTCTACACACAGTTTGACAATTTCCTTGAATTGTAGATTAAATCACAGAAAACGAAAAGTAAGTTTCCATACGGCATACGTTTGTATCTTGTTTTGTAGAAGCAAGAGAAGGCCGCAACACCACTCATTCTTTCACAAAGATTTACCTCTTCAAAAATACTTACATGGTTGTTGGCTTAACAACGACCCTCAAAAAATCATTAAGTACATAATACAAGTTGTCAGGTACAAACCTCTGCTCTAAGGGGAATGATTGAATTCAAATAGGCGTTTAACAAAATATCTCGTGTTAAACAGCTAACTTCCATCGTACATATTCTTCCAAGAAATAACATTTTCTTTACATTGATATATACTTCAACTGAGAACAAACAGATTTGATATGTTCATATATCTGTTTTTACATTAAAACCATGGATTGGTTTTACAATCTTGTTTTGAGCTTTTTCTGACATGTACCCATACAGTGTTGGTGGGAATACTTTACACTTTACAAGTTTTACATTAGCAATAGGATTAAGGGCACATAGGTGCGTCTCCGAACGGATTAAAGACATGAAAGTTCAACATTGTTATTTCTACTGTTCAACAAGACGCCAACATGAGTAATATTTTCTACAACTGGTAGCTGCTTTCCATATAAAATGACATCACAAGGGGCACTGAGTTTCTTTTTATTAAACAAAAATAGATTTAAATGAGAGAAAATATAAATCTCCATTTCTTATTGTATAATTCGCAAAAAGAACGGAGATGCTGTTAACAATTAATGTTATTGCTGACAAGACAAATGTCACCGGTTCGCGTGGGTGTTTATACGCAAGGATAGAACTATTGACCCTTTTATGTTAAATTCAACTTCACTTAGCAAACCATTGATAAAGACTGAACACAGTTTCGCGGATAAAGATCTACCTTGTAGATTCCGCGTCTCATAATCACCTTGTCTGACTTAAAATCATTAAGCACAGCATCAATGATAAATCGATAATACAGTTATCTTATAACAGTTCATATTTTCCCTTTAAAACCCATATTGTAAAGTCTATAACAGAGACTTTAATGCCATACAGAGTCAAAGGCTTAATTATTACCTAGAAAAGCAACAAACACATTAGATACATTATCTAGGTTATAGTTAACCCTCTCTTGTAGATTAAAAGAAGTACGCTAGTTTTTTAAAGATATGTTGATTGATGCCTGTTTGGGGATTTTTCTAGGATTATGCTTACGCGGGAAGACAACAGTGTCTCAAAACTCTTGAAAAACACAGGAATTCATGTGATTCCTCTACAATTATTTTGTCGTCTTTTGGTTTACTATTACTTTTAAGCAGCGTGATTACCGGGCCGGACCACCAGACGTTTTTGTTTTTAAGATTTTTACATATTTCTGAAATCTCTTTGAACATGAATTCCTTTTCTAGAAAAAAAATCTTATTCGGTTTTTGCTCTTTCTGGCATGTTCAATAATCGTCCTAGAATCATATAATCAATTTACAAAATGTGTACCAAATGCCTTTACAACTCTTTCTGAATCACGTAAACATTACCTTCATGCTTTATTTCAGTCTATAATAAAACAGGTATTAGTCATTTGTTTTTGTATAGTTCCAGAACAATAATTGGTCAATTTCACCTGATTGGCCAATTTCACCAAACACATATACTCGTTAAAAGCATTTTAAAGTTTTCTTCTAAAAACTTTCTACATGACTTATGGTCTAAAACATAAGCATCGAAATTGGCCCTTATCTTTCCAAATTCTCTCTTTACTAACTATCTATTGATGAAAAGGACGGACACGCCTTCCGGCCAGAAGGAAGGATCTTGAAGGGTGTTATAGTCGTTAATTAACTACGTTTCCTTGTGCTGAATCCGTACGTTTCCAGCGTCTTTCAAAGTAGCGTGGAAATGTGACATTAACATTCTTCTCCTCGAGATACTTGCGGATTCCACTTTCCAGTGAAAGTTTCTTATTTATGTCATAAACGTAATATCTACGTGTTCTCCTCTGTTTCCCTACAGTGATAAATCCGACGAAATCTTGTGTTTGTTGTTTCCAAGACGACGATGAAGGGTAGACTTGCACATAGACGATGGGAAATGCACAGGTATGGGTGACGTTCTGACAGTGATATGCGTTACGTCATTTACTTAAGTAGAGTCTTTGAAGACGGATGAGTAACTTTCCGCTGGTTTGGATGTCTCGCCCTATCAGATGTTATGTCTTCCGTGAATCTTATCCGTTTCCAGGGTTGTCAGGGAGTCGTGTTTTTTTTTTTTTTTTTTTCTGAAGCATTACCCGAGGAATGCTGAACTGACGGAGAATATGGATCTCTAAACGGAATCTCGACCTGATACCACTCCTGAACAGTAGTATCTATTTCTTTATTTATTAGTATTTTTCAGTGTTCTGTTCTTTGTTTTTTAGTTGCCGTTTTATGTTGAAGATTTGTTTTTTGTGTATTGTACAATACTTCTTGTAACGGTTTTATTGTGTTATCCACCATTGGAATGTCGTCCTTACACTGCTTTGTTGTCTCCATATCATGCTTCAGTTTATCTTCAGAACTTTCAATACTGTTCAACTGATCAATATCAAATCGTTGTCCACAAAATGAATATGAAAAAAAAAAAAAAATCAAAAGGTGAAGCTAAACAACAGCATAAAAATATACAAATCAAACGAAAGTAGTTGGCAGTCAACAAACATGTTTTATAACTAAAAGGTTTCAGTGTTAACAACAACTTTTGATCTCAATTCACAACATACGCACATTTTTTTTAAAATCCTTTCATTATTGACTTTAGTGCGAAGTATTAACATATTTTTCTGACTTTTTCGTCAAATTTGTTTCGGCCGAGTGTGATGAATTTAAATATTTCCCAACATTTTTGGCTCAAACCGTCATTTTAAAGTGTTGGAAGGACGGAACAATGAAGCCCTATTTATTATTTTTCATATAACTTCATTTCTCATGTCTATCTTATCGCTGTCAATATATCCTCAAAATTAGCAACTACATTTAGAGTTAGTTATATTACAATGAAATAAAATGAAATGAAATCATGAGATGATGATTTTGTTTAGATATGTCTCCGACTTTCATTACATGAAGTAAATACAGTTATGTTAATATTAGCAAGCCGTTGTAATGCAAGTTCACATTGTTCTCTTCACTCTACCATTGCACTAACTTTTGCATGAACACAACATAAGATATCCTGAATGGTGAGTACAAAGTATGCTTGTCACACCAAGGAATAAGGGAGGGTACTCTGGGCTCCTTATTAACCCATCAGTCAGTCGCCTGTCTATACCAACAATATCAATGGGCTTCACGCTAATTGGTGTATGCAAACCTACCGGATAAGACAACGTAGATGTACGATAATTCACATGATAATTGTGGAATATAGATGATTCATATTAAATACATTAAACTTGGGAAACCCAAGGTTTCTGGTTAGTATGAAAGGACAATTGAATTTTCTTTGACACCGTATTCTAGCGAGGCTCTGCTTGACATCAATATTATGCGCCGCCATAAAAGGATTCTATTCATCATTTTTCCATTATATCCGTTACCATGTGGTAATATGTATTTATAGACAATATCTTATTGGGGGAATTCTAAATCAACTGGCCCTTTGTGGAGTAGATAGCGAAATAGCATCAAAACAACTGATAGCTAAATGTAATATCGATACTGTTTCTTACAAAATGCAATAATTGGAATGCAAATTATACGTTATATATATATTCACCACTTTTCTAATTAACACTTCTTTCATTCTAAGAGGGACAACATTAAATACAAGTGTATGACTGGTATTAAGATATGTGCTCGATCGTCCCTACTATTCTCTTTACTTGTAAAAATTGGCAGGTGATGAATTCAATGTTGTTTTGTATCACACAGCAAAAATTAGAGATGATAAGTAACATATACAAAAACAACATCACTAACTCGGTTTCATATTTTACCATTAGAGATTCATTTCAAACTTATTTCAAAACAATGATTATCAGATATCATTCTTGCCAAAATACTGCTGGGGCATCTTCCCACATGGTGTTTGAAATGTATAACAATTTAAAATTGTCTTAGTCGTCTCCTAGGTTTCAACAAGATATGTCCATAATATCACTTACAATTCCTAGAAAGACGATGTCGATAACTTCATTGTTTTTTTCTGAACAAAAGTTTTATTCACTCGAGTGTCTTTTAAACAATCTTTGGCATCCTTTGGTCGTTGGTCGTTGGTCGTTCAATATAGCGATATATAATTGTGTGCAATCTGAAGTAGGAAGATTAGTGCGTAGTAGTAACGAAATGATCCTCGGACTACTTTCCAATGATAACTAGTAATCTTAAGATATTTTCAATTTGGTACCTACACGATTTATAACAGAACAACTGCCTTCGAAATCTAAAAAAAGCAACATTATTTGAAAGTTATTCACTTTTTTCAATCAATAGAAGTTATGGGTTACTATTTTAGTGAATCTGAAGAAATTTTTCAACATTCAATTCGCAAAGTAGGGAACACAAGTGACTTTAATAGCGTCAAATAACAAAGTTATCTACCCTTTCCTATTAACGCAATATAAGATTGACGAGTTATCGCCCTTCCCATGTAAGTTTAACGTAAGCATATGCGCACATAAAATTCACAATATATGAAATTCTCACATACATTCTGATCCTCTCAGTTACGTAAAGGTTAATAGTTACCACGGAAAAATAGTCTTAATGCACATGTTAATACTGGTTATTGATAATGTTTCATTAACCGTCCTAGTAAATCCAGATCTACAGAAAAATATACACGATTCTGCTCCACTACTGAAAAAATCAATAGTCATGTCATAGAATTATGTTGATTCAGTTAGACTTGTTATCTCCTTGATATCAGGAAGTTTGAAGGACTGACTGCTTGACGTATACTATAATAAATCGGAACATCAGTATGTGATAGCGCGATTGTCCTTTGTGTACGTAACATTAAATATTTCTCGTCAAAACTTTTATGGCGCGAAGCAAAGACAAAATACCATTAATTAGGTTTACACTTTTTCACCACAGCATCGAATTATTTCTAACAGTTTTCGAAATCTGTTGGTTGGATAAAATAGTAAATCGATGCAATTGCATAGGCAACACACATTAACAATGCAGATTGATTTTACAATATTAATATGAATATTACATTAAACGACTGTCTCTTTTCTACCTCACATTATCATATGGATGTTGCCTTTTACCAACGCGTTACAATGATAGGAAGATTCTCTATCAATGATTTCATTAAATAGTCACGTAAACTCATAGTAGACCTGTGTTATAATCACCCATATTTAATTTTACATACAATTTGTTTTAATTTTGTCAGCCATTGATGATATATATTTCATGTCAGACGCTTTACACGATGTTATTATGCTTCACAAATAAGCAATTAAGTTAGCGGAGATGTCACTATGTTTTATCAACTAAATTAGATAATCAATTTCAGTCCGACTACCAAATGTTCCTAAAAGACGAGATATTATAGAAGCTGGCAGTAAAAAAAGGTCAATTACGCCGTATGAATAATGAGGTGTAAGGCACCTGCGTCACGTGACTAGCGTGTGTTCCTAATGGCATAATAAGACTGTATTTTAATTAGGAATCAGTCGGTGATGCACCAATATTTGAAACTGAGAAAACGGTTATATTAAACTGTGATTTTGGGTAAAAGGATAAATACTAGAGATGTTTGCCTACGCCTGTGAGATGAGGGTCTCCTGTAGATGTGATAGTTGTTCCACGATGCTAATCTGTAAGCTGACTGGGAGATACCTCGGTTTTAGTAGAACCTTAATCAGCTGGATTGCCTGGGGCGTGTTCACGGAACTTTCCATTAGTCTCCGACCGAGAATGATTGGATAGGCATACTATTGGTTGTTGTTCACGCCACTTCACCTTCAAAGTCACAAGAAGAGAATTTTATCGCGCGAAACGAGACAGGAACTCAAATTTCGCATGCGCATAGAGAATTCTGACACATAGATACGTCGCGAAAATAATTATTTTCATTGTATTATTAGACAAAATCAATCAAAACGTACGTAAAGTGTTACACATTGTCAAAATATGGACCATGACCATGGTATCAATATCATCTTGCTCCAAGGTAGGAAACTATGGCTCGGTTTAATGGGTACTTAACAGCCGATATCATTCTTTTAATTTACACCTGTCCGTAGTGATACAGTCTGCTACAATAAGTCTTGTACTGATATTTAAGTATATGTCTCACTATGATAAGGCCATTCTTAGCGTACACTTGTTACAATGTGATAACAGTAATTATACCATGCATGCAAGACACCATTTTTAGCATGTTGTTGTTGTTGTTGTTGTTGTTGTTGTTGTTGTTGTTGTTGTTGTTGTTGTTGTTGTTGTTCCGTTTCCTTTAATTGTAACGATTTTTGAGTATGGTATCAACAAATTACAAAAGAAAAAAACAAGTAAAAAACATGCATTAAAAACATTTTAATTTTTATAATTTCATACTGACTGTTTTAATTTACATCAAACCATGATTTTTTACTGTGTATTGCACAGTTGTTGTTATCGATTCAGTTCCTGAAAGAAAGTACTGGTGATCTATATTTAGAAACGCGGCGATGTGAGGGAGATTGTTTTGTTTCAGCGACAACACTTAACAGTAGTTTTTTTTTATTTTCTTGAAATAGAAATATTGTATTAGTATAACAATTCACTCAAAATTTAAGATGTTCAATCATTCGAAAATTTCATAGCACACTGTTGTTATCAATTTGATTGAACTTAACTATGTATGAGACACAGGAAAATAAACTGGTCCTACATAACTTATTGAAAATTCAAGCAGATTTTTAACAACTTTCTGAGTGATAAAGAAATATAACGTTGTACAAGTTTTGTATTTTGCTTAATACCATCACCAGTCAATCTGATATTCTAAGTATATAAATATTCAAGCGCCTTGAGTGTGCACTACATATTTCCTGAGTTTTTAAAAAGTTTGCTTGTCGCGTCATAATGTTGTTTATTTACATGTACACTACTCGAAGAGAGTGTAAGTCGTTCTAACTACAGTGTTCCAGTTTTCAACTCGAAATGATGGATGGAATATATTTTCCTTCTGACATCTCGGAACATCTATATCATTTGGAACAGCGGATAGATAACTAATTACCTGTGTCATCTATTCGAAAAAAGCACATGCAGGTAGTATTCACATGCAGTATGTTATATCAATAGTGATGTTTAGATGTATAATTCACGTGTGCTTTGATGTTTTTATATCTTTATCGGCGCACTCACAGTTCTATGTATTAAGGTGATGTACCTGTGATTAGCCTCTCCCAATTAATTCACAATGATTGCTAAATAATCCAACCGCATTTCTCTTTTTGTTTTCAGTTTGAAATTATTTCATCAATAAACTGTATTATGATTGACAGTGCTTGAATATCATTCTAAATCTTATTTTAATTTTTATGTTTAATCTTATGTTATTTGCATTTTTGTTAGTTGTAGTAATTTAATCAATCTAATTGTTGATTTGTACACAAATGCTACAAAATACTGAAACAATTGTTAAACATTTTAATTTCAAATAAACTTAGGGAATCAGAACATTGTATTATGATATAAAGCTATTACGCTAATACATTTTTTGTCAAGACACTTTGCCTCAAATAAACTGGGAAATAGAAAGAACGATAGTGTTATTCACGTTCAAGAGAAGGAACAATTGCAAAATTGATATGTTCCAGAGCTTGAAATAAGCTGATGAAGGAGATGGTGTCGGTATGTGGTTAAAGTGCTTTGTCTTCGCCAATGTTACAAATAATATTATGAATTTAAGAGGTTATATATAGGCAGAATTGATTTGGAACAAAATATGAAAGAGAATTATGATTGTATATATTGTCGTTTACGAATGTTGCTTGCATTAAGGAGTCGTGATAAGAGAGTCTCTTCGTTTTTGAAGATTGCCCTATATGACAGTTATTGAATTGTGTTCAATTAGCATGGCCTTTATCGTAACCGTCCGATACCATTTTCAGCACTTTATCAGAATGCAGGATAGAAATACTGCACGCTACTACGTATCAAAGAAACTTTACCGTAATTTGTTTCAAATCCAATTCTGCTTCATGCCAACTGTATTAAAACAACCGATACCATCAATATGAAATTATGAAATTTCATTTTATTTCTATTATGTTAACAAGAAATGTAACAATATTGCAATTCACAGTCTCTGATTTTATTTAAATTGTATTAACAAATAACATTACTAAAATTACGAAATCACAGAGAGAAAAAAATGATTTGGTTAGCGATAGTAAATCACAGTGGTGTCTAGCTGTTCAATAAGCCGTAGCTTTATCCACCATTAACAGCAGCGGTAGAGTTGGCTTTGATTAGCCGCCATTTTCTTCATTGTTCCCTGCGTCATATATTTGATCAATGTCACTTACTGAATGCGAAACGCTGAATATTTAAAGTAAATGATTTAATCATAGCAGTGACTTAACGAATCAGCAGACATTTACGGTATTGTGTGCAAGCTGTTAATTCCGACGCCACTGATCAGCACCAATATTTACACAGTAAAATGCGCAAGTCGATGACAGATTAATACAGACTTCAAAAAGATCGGTGTAGCTCGAGCCTCATCGATTGCAGCCTAGGCTCCGCCCACCTACATATCAGGTGTCACATGATCAATAAACTGTCGTCTGCCTTTAATTGACACATGAGGATATATTTGTTAAACTGTTCAACGAGGTCAACACCACAAAGATCTAAGCATTCCAGCCTACAAATATGTGTGATGTATGTTCCTTGAAATGGAGGCAATAGATTTCACCCAATAGGGATTTTTTTCTTTGTATGTTCTTTTGTTTTACTTTCATAAAAAGAACTTGTCGAGGACCTCATTCTATTTTCTTGTTTTATGTTTTTTTTTTTTTTTTTTAATTAAATATATCATTCGCATAATTCAAGAACAATACTACAGTATTTTTTTCATTGTGTTATGAATTATGTACATCTTAAATAAGATTTAGAAAACGTTTCGTGACTAATCATGTTATAGAGAAACAAAATGCAGTTTGATTGTATGCAGCTTGTACCTCAGTACTTAAATCACTTCATGTGTTTAGGAGATCGAGAATCTGGCGATGAAAACGTTTTTGATATCTGGTCATTGAAGATACGTCGATTTCAACTGCACCAATAATACCTTGTAAGGTCATGTCCATTAAAATTCAAATACAGAGTACATCACCTGATGACAACATTGGAATGGAACAATGCTGTTATTAATTGCATTTACGCGTAATGGTATACACCCTACTCGTACAATTGAGAAATATTGATAGTGACAAGGTTATTGTTTTGTGAATGATAATAAACAACATGTGTTTAGCTTTGTGTTCTGATTTCCATGAGTACTAGAATATTCCACAGTATCTTTCACTGTAGTGGTGATGTCCTTGGTGAGACATGAAATCAGAAAAACAAAATATCCAAACTATCTTCTTTTGAAATAATCAGAAAATAAATTAGTTATCTTTTCGTGTCTAGATGAATAGGAAAGCATACATTAAAACGCCATCTTCTGGTATTTAAGATGTCAAAGTTTGCAATATAACTGTTGTCAAATTTAACAGTATAACTGTTGTAAAATTTAACAATACATCTGTTGTCAAAGTTTGCAATATAACTGTTGTCAAATCTAACAATAAAACTGTTGTTAAAGTAAACAATGTAACTGTTGTCAATGTTAGCTATACATCTGTTGTTAAAGTAAACAATGTAACTGTTGTCAATGTTAGCTATACATCTGTTGTCAAAGTAAACAATGTAACTGTTGTCAATGTTAGCTATACATCTGTTGTCAAAGTAAACAATGTAACTGTTGTCAATGTTAGCTATACATCTGTTGTCAAAGTAAACAATGTAACTGTTGTCAATGTTAGCTATACATCTGTTGTCAAAGTAAACAATGTAACTGTTGTCAATGTTAGCTATACATCTGTTGTCAAAGTAAACAATGTAACTGTTGTCAATGTTAGCTATACATCTGTTGTCAAAGTAAACAATATAACGTTTGTCAAAAGTAACAATTTATACTTTAATATATATCGAAAGGTGAAATAACTGAGGAATAGATACCTTGGAAATAAAACCAGTCTACTACCCAAAGGTCGTTTGATATCTTCCGTGTATTATACAGCCTATTTCTTTAAGGATTGTGGTAAAACCGGAAAACTTCTTGTAAATCCTCTACTGTCTGACTTTGATGTCAACCAGGCTTAGTTTTAAGTCGCCTCGATAAAGATTCCTGTGGTTGCCGGTGTCATTAATATTTTGTGTGTGGTTGTTTCACAGTGGTTTTGGAAATATTGAAGAGTTGTTCTGCATTGTACTCTGTTCTTCTGCCTTACGTTATTTGCCATCCTGTCAGTGATCAGCGCTCTGCTGACGTCATATACATTGAGAGCTGACAATATTCGTTATTATATCATGAGGTTTCTTGATATCGAACACATATTACTGCATGCACTGACTGCTGAAGACACAATTTGTTATTGTTTGCAGTTTCTGTCTGCTGATGTCACCCTGTGTTACCGTATGCTCTCGCTGACTTCTAATGTCACTCTGTGTTACCATATGCTCTCTCTGACTTCTGATGTCACCCCGTGTTACCATTTGTTATCTCTGACTTCTGATGTCACCCTGTGTTATCGTATGTTCTCTCTGACTTCTGATGTCACTCTGTGTTACCGTATGCTCTCTCTGACTTCTGATGTCACCCTGTGTTACCGTATGTTCTCTCTGACTTCTGATGTCACCCTATGTTGTAGGTTCTTTCTAACTTCTGATGTCACCCTGTGTTGTAGGTTCTTTCTGACTTTTGAAGTCACCCTATGTTGTAGGTTCTCTCTGACTTCTGACGTCACCCCATGTTTTAGGTTCTTTCTAACTTCTAAAGTCACCCTATGTTGTAGGTTCTTTCTAACTTCTGAAGTCAACCTATGTTGTAGGTTCTTTCTGACTTTTGATGTCATCCTGTGTTGTAGGTTCTTTCTGACTTCTAATGTCACCCTATGTTGTAGGTTCTTTCTGACTTCTGATGTCACCCTATGTTGTAGGTTCTTTCTAACTTCTGAAGTCAACCTATGTTGTAGGTTCTTTCTGACTTCTGATGTCAACTTGTGTTACCGTATGTAGCTTCAGTCTGTTGATACCACCCTGTGTTACCGTATGTTTACTGTCCATTGATATCGCCCTATATTACCATATGCTTTTATGTACGCTGATGTCACCCTGTGTTGTAGGTTCTTTCTGACTTCTGAAGTCAACCCGTGTTGTAGTTTCTTTCTGACTTCTGAAGTCAACCTGTGTTGTAGGTTCTTTCTGACTTTTGAAGTCAACCTATGTTGTAGGTTCTTTCTAACTTCTGAAGTCAACCTGTGTTGTAGGTTCTTTCTGACTTCTGATGTCACCCTATGTTGTAGGTTCTTTCTAACTTCTGATGTCACCCTGTGTTGTAGGTTCTTTCTGACTTTTGAAGTCACCCTATGTTGTAGGTTCTCTATGACTTCTGACGTCACCCTATGTTTTAGGTTCTTTCTGACTTCTGAAGGCAACCTATGTTGCAGGTTCTTTCTAACTTCTAAAGTCACCCTATGTTGTAGGTTCTTTCTAACTTCTGAAGTCAACCTATGTTGTAGGTTCTTTCTGACTTTTGATGTCATCCTGTGTTGTAGATTCTTTCTGACTTCTAATGTCACCCTATGTTGTAGGTTCTTTCTGACTTCTGATGTCACCCTATGTTGTAGGTTCTTTCTAACTTCTGAAGTCAACCTATGTTGTAGGTTCTTTCTGACTTTTGATGTCATCCTGTGTTGTAGGTTCTTTCTGACTTCTGATGTCACCCTGTGTTGTAGGTTCTTTCTGACTTTTGAAGTCACCCTATGTTGTAGGTTCTCTGATGTCACCCTATGTTTTAGGTTCTTTCTGACTTCTGAAGGCAACCTATGTTGCAGGTTCTTTCTAACTTCTAAAGTCACCCTATGTTGTAGGTTCTTTCTAACTTCTGAAGTCAACCTATGTTGTAGGTTCTTTCTGCCTTCTGAAGTCAACCTATGTTGTAGGTTCTTTCTGACTTTTGATGTCATCCTGTGTTGTAGGTTCTTTCTGACTTCTGATGTCACCCTATGTTGTAGGTTCTTTCTAACCTCTGAAGTCAACCTATGTTGCAGGTTCTTTCTAACTTCTAAAGTCACCCTATGTTGTAGGTTCTTTCTAACTTCTGAAGTCACCCTGCGTTGTAGGTTCTTTCTGACTTCTGAAGTCACCCTGAGTTGTAGGTTCTTTCTGACTTCTGAAGTCACCCTATGTTGTAGGTTCTTTCAGATTTCTGAAGTCACCCTATATTGTAGGTTCTTTCTGACTTCTGATGTCACCCTGTGTTGTAGGTTCTTTCTGACTTTTGAAGTCACTCTATGTTGTAGGTTCTTTCTGACTTCACATGTCACCCTGTGTTGTAGGTTCTTTCTGACTTCACATGTCACCCTGTGTTACTGTATGTAGTTTTGTCTGTTTCTATCTCTTTGTGCTACCATATGTTTATTTCTGTCTGCTGATGTCGCCCTGTGTTACCGTATGGTGTATCTGTCTGTTGACGTCGCCCTGTGTTACCGTATGGTGTATCTGTCTGCTGATGTCGCGCTGTGTTACCGTATGGTGTATCTGTCTGTTGACGTCGCCCTGTGTTACCGTATGGTGTATCTGTCTGCTGATGTCGCCCTATGTTACCGTATGGTGTATCTGTCTGCTGATGTTGCGCTGTGTTACCGTATGGTGTATCTGTCTGTTGACGTCGCGCTGTGTTACCGTATGGTGTATCTGTCTGCTGATGTCGCCCTGTGTTACCGTATGGTGTATTTGTCTGCTGATGTCGCGCTGTGTTACCGTATGGTGTATCTGTCTGCTGATGTCGCGTTGTGTTACCGTATGGTGTATCTGTCTGCTGATGTCGCGCTGTGTTAACGTATGTTTTATCTGTCTGCTGATGTCGCCCTGTGTTACCGTGTGTTGTATCTGTCTGATGATGTCAATCTGGTTGTTCTATATCATTGACCATATACATTTATATTTGTCGTTATATCACTGCTATAACTGGTAAGTTGCTATTGTCGAAAGTGATCCATCATTGCTTGACCTTTAATACTCTCTGAATGTTGATGTTTACTTACTTATCATATGCTGTTACCGTTGTTGATATGGTGCCTTTCTGATGATGTTACCGCCTGTGTATTCTATCTATTGGCGTAAATAGGTGCATCTATGATATATTTGTTATGGTGATTTATAACAATATCTTATACCGTTTAAGGAGACAGCTTTCAGTTGATGCCCTCTATTATCGTTTATGTTGATGTCAGTTATATCAACTTCCAATTATATCGAACGAAATAACTGGTTTCTAATGCCATCTATTATTACCGAATGCAATGACTATTTTCTGATGTCAGCTGCTATTACTGAATGCAGTGACTATTTTCTGATGTCAGCTGCTATTACTGAATGCAATGACTATTTTCTGATGTCAGCTGCTATTACTGAATGCATTGACTATTTCATGATGTCAGCTGCTATTACCGAATGCAGTGAGTATTTTATGATGTCAGCTGCTATTACTGAATGCATTGACTAGTTCATGATGTCAGCTGCTATTACCGAATGCAGTGAGTATTTTATGATGTCAGCTGCTATTACTGAATGCAGTGACTATTTCATGATGTCATCTGCTATTACTGAATGCAATTTCTATTTTCTGATGTCAGCTGCTATTACCGAAAGTAGTAGCTTGTTTTCTGATGCCAGCTGCTATTTCCGAATGCAATGACTATTTTCTGATGTCAGCTGCTATTACCGAATGTATTTATTATCTTCTGATGGATCTGTCGTTATAAATATTGTTCTTTACCAGAAAGGTATTCTTACCAAGAAATTTGAGAAGAGAGTGCCACTTAAATATTAAGGTTTAATGGTCGGTTATATCGATTTAAAGTTTCTGTTTTCCTTTCTTGCACAAAGAAATATCACCTTATTTCCATAAATATGTTTATTGCGCTCGTGTATGAGATTCAAAGGTGGTGTCTTAGATACAACAATCAAAAGTGAACAAACATGACCCTAAGCTTTCCGGAGTGTCCAGTTTGTCGATATCTATAGCTTAGATTGCAAAAACAAATAAATTAATGGAAGTAACAATGTATGTATGTATCAAAATAAGATATCAATTAAGATTAACCGTTTAGATATTTATTCTAGCTTAAGACTAGGTGTTATAAGATGGTTTTAACTGATTTGATCTAATTTGTAATATTCACTAGATCGATGTTGGTAATGACTTTGAATACTAGCGTCGAAATTGTAACATGTTTGATTAAAAAAATGTGAAGTTCTTTCGAAACATGCTACTGAAATTTTTCTTGTATTACATATTCCGTTAAGAATTTGTCCTGCACCAACAGCAAAAGCCTTACTCCTACTTACCTTTTTCATATAAATATAAGATTTTGGTGTGCACGATTTTGTTTGCTGGATGTTAAGTATTCTAGATCGATAATAGGTATGTTTACAAAGTTAGATTTATAGCGACATATGTCTTGATACTCAGAATATCTGGATATATCTTACCCATTTTGGGTATGGAATGTTCACGACATTCATAATTCATCCGACTAGATTACCAGATAAGTGATAGCTACCTTTCATTATCATAGTGTAAACTGCCTTTAGGAGAAACTTCTAAGAGTTGTACAAAAGACACTCAGGTTAATATCGCATTTCAATACAGACTTCGAATTATATACACCAGAGCCAAGTAATTTATTAATCTGTGTCATACTCATCAGTGATGCTGAGGGTCTGAGATTTTTGTTTTTTTAAACTTGGGGGCTACCATGAAAAACATCATTAATCAAACGAAATGTCGAAATCTAGAAAGCGATCACAAGCACCATAATTGGTTTGATATTTGTCCCGAATATTTTAAACGCAGTGAGATAATTGTATTTTAATTCATATTAAATTATTTTGCGTTTTTAATGCTACATTTCTGATATTGGAGGCTGAATTTCTGTTTCGTGCGGTCTTGAATTTCTATTAGATAATTTAATTTTATAGATGTATATATGAAATAGTCCTATTATTGTATGATCAATTTTATTTTGAAATCTAGTATCTTTTTGCCACTACCACGGTGATTCGCTCTATAACATCTATACAGAAAAAAAAAAGAATTAATCAGAAGTGACTTTTACAAATTTTATGTAACATTTATAAGCGTATAAACTGGACATGTGCTGCATGAAACAAATAGCTTGTAACATTTATAGGTCTATGTGAATGATGTGTGAAACACTAATCAAACTGCATTGTGACGATCAATATATAGTCGTAAAAAGTACAATCGGCCGAGCTTACTGTTACATCGCTGGTATTGACATAGTCCAGGGTTCCACTCCTTTTAAATAGATCAACATTTCCATTCATATTTAAACGACTTCCTGACATGTTTGACCGCAGCATCACCAAATCACTTTAGATTTTTGTCTCTTGTACTACCTGGCCAGCGTCTGACAGGCGATCATGTTAACGCCACCTACGAGATAGCCCGTGACGTTGGTCGGCCGACCCCCACACCAAAAGCTCGGACGTGGAATCAGTCCCCGATCTCCGAGCTTCGTGTATATATTACCCTAATTGTTCGACTATCAACACTGAAACAGCGCTACTCTTCCATCTGTAATGGTCCATCCTAGATTAACATCACGTTCGGTTGCGACATTTTGCATATCAAACAACCACTTAAACAATACAGTGAAGGTTTAAACAGGCAGTTTTAGTGGAACGGCTTCAAAGGGTGACAACGCGTGCAGTGCGCGTTCCGTGGCCTCTCTGACAGGTCGATCGTTCAACAGCTTAATGATCTCTTGATTCAATACACAAACAAAAACCGATACGGTTGCAATGATAAGGACCAATCATTTTAACGCGAGTTGGATGGGACTAATATGACAGGCAATTGTCCACGCTACAAAGGCATGTGAAGATGTTAAAAGCATATTTTGGCTTCCATTGCTTCGTGGTGAACAGGACTCGTCATTTTATCTGATCATGGATAGGATTTTTTGCCCGTGATAATTGTTCCTGAATATGTCGTTTTGGGAACTGTAAAAGGCAAACCCCAAGTTAATGGGTTGGATGCTTCAATATTAAGATAGAGATAAGGACGAACCAGACCAGATATCATCGTACGTGTGTTCATAATTAGGGGTGCAAACATGCGCGCTGATGTATATCATGTAATGGAAATTGATTCCATACCAATACGATAAATAAAGCACTATAACATGATCAGGGTGAAACTGACAGATAAATCATTCCTAACCCGCATCGAGACCATGTCACATCGAAGGACAATATCTCCTGTAATGTTTGTATGTTTTCAAAATATTCTGAAAAAAAACCAGTTCTATGAATAATAACATGTATTGGGGAAATATACAGAATGTTGTCAAGCATTGCCCAAGTGCTTAACATTTGCCATGCATTCAAATTCATAACAAATATTTGTGATATTTTCTATCAAATAAGATAACAATTACATCTTAATTATAATGTAATTATGTCACAAAATATGAACAAGCATGTAGTCCGTTTTCATAGAGACACCATGATCACTGTTCTCTCGTTATCCGGTCTATAGATGTTTTACTACACGTTCTTGTTCAACTTGGAATCATTCAATTCCTTTCAGTTCTATTTTTTTTTTTTGAAATCATGAGCACTGTTATTTTCATCAAACAATACTCCACGTTCCGATTTCGAAAATCTTGTCGCGACGCATGTCAACTCGTAAAGTGTAGTCAGCGATAAATGGATCGATAGCAAGCAAACCAAGCTGTTCTGTCCATGAAAAGTCAGTATACATACATAGGCGGGGCGATGGTCACACGATCACATTTTTGATCTGCTTGTCGCAGAAGGGACATAGCTAAAAAACCCGAAATGGGAACTGTACCTTTTGTCTTAGAACAGCAGCGTTGTACAATCACGTAACACGCGTTTCTCATACATTTAATATATTTGTATAAAATAACTTTGAAATGTGTGTTTTTTATGATTCAAGTACAGGACACTCACAAGGTCTCCAATATGTATTCTATGGCATTTTATTTTGGTTATTAATTACAGTTGTTTGCTTGGTTCCAGGGGTGCTCAGACACTGTATATGCCTACTCCAGTGTCGAATGAAAGTGACAACGGACCAAACTAGCGTTACCTGAAAACAATATGACACTCTTCGGTGACATACTATAGACAACAATCACCTGGAGACTCCAAAGAAGCTATGAAAACAATGACAGGATGAATATATTGGAAAATTTTGAAATACATTATATATTTTCACAAAACGTTATAAAGGCAGGCATTTATCGACTCTGTTTCCGATTCCGTTTCATAGTTATGCTCTATGTATGTATTTGGGCCTTTTGAAATGCTAAGGGTTGACAGAATAGAATGCTATGTAAAATTCAGTAGGATTAGGATAAATTGTAGTTCTTACTATCTCTTTCAAGATAGATTTTGTCAATGATGAGAGGTTTTACAAAGATAATCCAGAATAAAATCCATTATGTTTGGAATATGTACAATTCGTTCGTCACTGTATGACATTTATCAGTCAATGAATGATGCTATTGTGTAATACTTATAATTAACGGTCACTACAGAAATACATATGGACAATGTCATCGATTTTACACAGAACATGAGATAAAAGTGAGTTCTTTTTGAAATATTTTTTACATTTATTGATGGTTCAACGTTTCTTTTCATTATACTGGCATGGTAATGTCTTTATTATGATTTTTGAAAAAGATAACACGTCAGATTGATGATGATGATGATGATGATGATGATGATGATGATGATGATGATGATGATGATGATGATGATGATGTTTTAACATTTTACTTCTGTGCTTGATTCACTCTGCAAAAAAAAAAGTTTTAAGAATTTTGTGCATTAATTCATTTTCTTGATATTTGATCATTGTCTTCAGAATTTCAGTGATAACAAATTATCATTTTTTTTTCTATGTGGTTAATATTTTTAGGAATAAATGATACGGGGGTTGATTGCTTTGAGCCTTTTACGTTCTTCGATATCATGACAGAATCTAAAATCTCAAAGAAAATGTTATTTTAATCATATGGGGCTCGTTGGATATGCAGCTCAATACTTGGAAGGATTGATAACCAATAAAAAGAACTTTTTCCATATTTTTTTTTTTAAATAAAAGTGATTATTCTGTGTTTAATTTGTCCATCTGTTATCTCTACACACTTATGAATTCCCAATTATCAAACACAAGTCCTATATTGCACAAGAGAAAAAGTAAACAATGTCTTTAAGATGACAAAATCTAATTACAAATAGATAATAGATGAAAAAAAGATGACAAATAATGATGTCTTACAGATGTGTTCGAACAACATTGAGCCTCAAGTTTGCAAACAAATTTGCTATGTTCTTTAAAAGGTCCGGGAACGTTCTCAGATGCAGTATATTATTCATGTAAAATCTCAACGAGCAGAGTTTTCAGACTTAATAAAGAAAAGAGAGAAAGGGGGCGTAACTAACGATAATATCACGATAGTGTCAATCAATAAAATCGATAAAAGTAAACACTGGATACTTATAAAACCTTTTGGCATTTTATCTTTTCTATAGTAAATAGAATATGAATAAATAATGTGAAAAATTATAATCGTTGTTTAAATAACACCAAATGTTTAAACTCTATAGAAGTTTTACCGCGAATTTATTTTATATCCAAGGATAAATCAACATGTAAATTTATCAAAATACGGATTCTTTCTTCCCTTTATGATTAATGTGTTCTTATTTGAATTCGATACTTTACTCGAAGCCTGGGATTCGGAAGTTTCTATGCATAGTACATCGATCAAATGACGACAAATTGAATATTATTGCTTTCTGATATGCCCTCTGATATACAATCGATTGAGGAAGTGAAATTTCTTATTTTATAGTGACATCGAGAATGCGATTTTCACTGCATTAACTGCATAAATGTTTGGGACGATAATTCCTTTCGTCTTTCATGTGAAGCAAACATTTCTATTATGTATCTTCCAAATTCTTAACAATTTTCCGTTCACTTGTATTTCCTTGCTCCAACATTCGCCATTGACATTATTAGATAATAGTAAATATCTTGGACGAAACATATGTAACCTTCGTTCCGATGATCTTGTGAACAAACACTTTTTAATAAATATAATCATCTTTTCTTATTTATAATCATCATTGTTCAGTATGGTTTGTTGTATTTGGCGACTTTCACAGTTATTGGGCTCTACTGTAGTGCTTTAAAAATCTTCAAACATGATCTTTAGACTAGGTTTATGTAATGATAATACTTCAATTTTGTATTCAACAGGTCCAAATTAATTAAAATGGTCCCGAAGGGCAATTAAATCATATGCATGACAAAACAAAATGTAAAACTGAACTCTGAACTCTATATCTCATCCAAAGTACTCTGAATGCAAGCTGTCCTTTCTATCGGTGTACATCTTGTAACACAAACAGTACAAATAATTAAACGATTCGTGACATCATTTATTGATCATCCACATTCAGTTTGTTAGTAAAATTATTTTACTATAAATCTAAATATGTTAAACGATAATGGTTTTAAAGTTTTTTTCATGTCACCTGAGTAAAATGTTTTTCACTTAATAGTATAATAAAACAATATAAACGGTATCTAATTAATATTAGAATGTTTAATTCACTTGTACGAATTCACCGCAATCATTGAATGTTATATTTGCATGAAATTAATCATGGATTAATACATTTAGCAAATTAACAAAATGTTATTGCAAAACGTTCCTTCCTTTGATATGATTTTCAAAGTGTTTATCTTTTTAATACTACACTGATTAGAAAGTGAGCTAAGATGTCTGTCTGTAGCTGTTTTGACACGTCTGGAAATCCTCAAAAACCATTATCGGAGTGAAAATAAAACCACTTAAGTTCAAAATAACACATTTTTACTGCTAAGCAATGGTCGTTAGGTATACTTTATCATGATCATATGATGTAAAGCAAATATAGATTCATTTTGCAATTAATTTGCCTACATTTTGATATGTGTATCGAAATTTCTGTCCAACAAGTAGTGTATATTGGAATGATATCTCCTACATAATCAAATAAATACAACACACATGTAAATACATTGCTCAAACCTCGAGTTTACGAATCCAAAGACTCACTGCTATTTCGATTATGATATAAAAACCTGTTTGGTATTTACATAAGTTTAAAAGACTAGTCAAGCGCCTACCTTAAAATCATATGTGAAGTTAAGCTGAACGTCAAAGGGTGTTAATTGCACCAGTAATCACATTCATGTCAGACTTTTTTATGATAATTATTGATTGTTTCAACATTTTAATGGGTTTTTTTTTCATGACATACCAGATTAATATTAAAATTGGTTATGTTGTCCTATTCAACCATGTATGATATTGTGATTATATTAAAGGTATACAGTTATTTTGGCACAGATATAGTCAACTTATATATATATATATGATATGATGAAAGACATGAAATTAAATTATTTTTTGTAATTGTCTAATGCATTGCCGGACATTGGTTGTTCGTTGTTAATAAATATTTACTAAATATTAAGCGGTTGGACTGATTAACAGTCCAATATCATTGTTATTGGAAACAAAATATTAATTGAAACTTATAACTAGGCTCTAAAATTCAACAGCATACAGAATACAGAATAAAGTCAGTGTAATAACGAACTTCCACACAGTTATTTACGAGGGAGGAACCCATTCAATTTGCATTTTTTTGACACACCTGAAACTGAAATGGATACCATATTGCTTTCATCACAATAAACTCATACCTTCTTAATTGACTTCTAGCATGTGACCCGTATCAAAATTGATTTGCACAAATACTACTAAAACCATGTATTAAAATGTTCGTATGATGGTTCCATTAACTGGTGTATCCGGATTAAGTGTTCTGTAGTAAAGGCCGTTTTGTATTTTAAAGATGTATGTCTTGATCTGAAGCTGGTCTTTTAGTTATTAACATTTTATGTATGCTTATATGTATAAATTTGTAGGATGTTCAAGCTAATCAAACGTTACCAAGCCCCGAAGAGGGCATATAAAATGTATTCAAACAGTGTGGTGAAGTTTTAATTTTAAGACTTTCCTATAAAATTAACAAATTATCGAGCTATAAGGTCTTGGGAATGAACTAGCTTTCGTTCTATAGAGAAGGGTACAACCATGCTGTTCCTGTCACCAAAAGTACACAATTATATCCATATAACCCATATCTCGTGTGAAGACAAACCTTACTTTTGCCTGGATAGAAAATATTCACTTAATCAATTACGACTTAACCGTTATCAGATATTTAAATCTTGATTCTATAAAATGAACTGTAACAATGGTGAAATGATACACTTAACATATATTACCACCATATTCAAATCATAGATTACCTGAAAAGAGAAATAGGTAAGTGACTATTGCAGACTTTTTGTAGTACTTCTGTCGAGTATCTATCTTGATCCGTTACGGGGGTTGATGATATACCATAGCATCAGTCACGTGGGGTACACCTAATATGATTTATGACAGTGTTAAACTTCATTAAAAAAATACCTGTATAGATCTTTACACCTGCTTGGGTTAAGGCATCTGCTTGCTAACAAATGATTTCCTGTTTGTGCATGCAATGTATGTGTTCAGAAATGTGAAGTGTACTGCATATGTTCAAAGGTGAATACTGTGCTGTGACTTGATGTACCTGCTTTGTTCTTACACGATATAGAGTTTCACAGATGGAAGATAAGAGTTTACTCCTTCATTATAAGCTGTATTTCCTCTCGATCCAAAGGTCTTGTTTCCTCTTTAACCCAAAGTTGTTACATTTGTTTTAACAATATTTCCGTGTTTTCAAGAATTTGTACGTGACCGAATTCAAAATCCAAGGCAAATTTTGGAGATGAAAAACGGACGCCGATATCTATCATCTATCATAAAAACCGGAATAATATGGGTTGCATTTTACAGTTTTCATAACTTAAGTAACTTTTAAAAGTAGCAATTGATCACAAGGTGTATACAAAGCCCCTGCTTAATCTCATCTTAGCCAGATTTTCATAACATAAAACAATATCTATAAATTGTACTGCAAGTTAATTTAGTTTAGTAGGTTTTAAAGTTTTGTAAAAAATTGTTTATTTAAAACCAATATGCATTTTTTCCTATTTATTTCAGTATTTCAGCTGTTATGAACTATATAATTATCCTATCATACTTTTAAATATTTTATTCAGATTGAACAAAATATCTCAAAATTATATCAGATTGATATACTCATTCACCTGACATTATTTTGAAATTATTCAAGATTCAAAATTACAAAGTACACCTCCTCATCTGGTTTTCAACATTTATTTCGAACATGTTTCTTCCTCGGTCGCCTCATAGGTATTAGTACTTCAGGGCCTTGACATCAGTACCCGAAGGACAAAACACCTATTTGGTGCAGATTAATTATTTGGCGTACTGCATCTAAACCTAAATCTGGTTTGAAAGGTGATGTTTATATGTGTGTCTTTTGTACACTCTCCTGCTACCATGTGATGGACAAATATTTACAGTGTTTACGTATAAACGTACAGCAATCTTGTGCACATTAAAACACAATTAAGATCACCGAAGCGTATTTTAGCGTCATTTCATGTGCATTTATACTACGCGAGTGTTATATAAGAATAAATATTTCAGGGGATTAGCATTATGTCACTTTAAGTCAACCAACATAATTACGTAAGCGTATATAATGTAAACCAATAAATCATAACATGTGAAGCTTGGTTTAGTTGGGTTATAATTTCACCAACGTTTGAAAATATATATATGTTATCAAAATATTATTTGATTATATAATTTTTTCTTAAGATAATAGGTAGAAACATATCCAATTACTCTAATATATTTACCTTAGTCAGGAGTCAATATTGGTATTTCTCGATGGATCAAAATAACAAATTGTTGATATACTAGGAATGTTCAATGACCCATTACTATCGAAGACAATGCATGCTTGTTAAAATTTTATTGGTATGAAATGATCGCAGACATTGAAATAACGTATTATCATATATTTCGATTAAAGACTTTTGCACAGAAGCTTGTATACACTTACCAATAAAATTATTATGTTTATGTTATATCAAGAAGTTAATAATTTCATACTTACACTTACTAAAAGAAAATTGTGTCCTGATTAGAGAAAACAAGTCTGTAACTGTCTTGATGCAGGTGTTACCATTCTAGAGAAGCAGAGAAGCAGCGTCTCGATTATACTAATGCGGGCGTGTAAGAAAATACACCGTAATTCTAAACTATGCATGCACAGATTTTGATTCCTTTTTTCAAACAGGTAGCTACGTGTTGTGCAGTGTTCATACCGACCAGAGATCAGATCCATCTAGCTTTACTATCAATCAAATATTTGATTTATTTGTTTTCTAATATGTCTATGACAGTTTTACTACATATAAATGTATTTAAATAAGCAATACTGGCTATGACATAAAGCGTTTTATGTTTTATTTACAATGACAAAAGAAATCGTCACAAATACCGTTTAATTGTAAGTTATCATTAAGCTGGCTAATCTGTAAGGAAAGGTGGTGGGCTCTCAGACAGAGGGCATATCCACAACACCTGCACAGCTTAGCCATGCTACGTTATCGTAACTGGCATCGCTATCTCAAAGGAGAATATTTAATATTGAAAAGAAATAAAAACAAAAACAATTTTCAACGCATCTTGACTGTATAACCCTTTGACTTTAGTTATCTTCGTCGAGACTAGTCGAGACTTGTCTGACTTAAACGTGGGTACCTTATTTATGACATCTACGGGAGCGAATCGAGCAGTGAAGCTCTTATTGAACGCACGACCTAACAGCGTCACATATGATCTTATCAATTTTTCCTGACTTCATTCCTTTCATAACGTCTTAAAACAAAACACGGTATTATTATCCGATCGACAAATAAACTTATATCAAACACACAATTTTGCCAGTGATTTAAAGATACGTCTTTCGTGAGCTCGTCTCTGATAAAAAGTAATACATGTATTTGATTTTCAATTAATTTTACAAAAAATATTATTGATACAAATAGTATTACGTGGCATTTTTGCATATCAAACTGTTTGCGTTTTTATGTGGCACACATTGCTGACCATAAAGCATTTTTCGTGATATATCATTGATCTTATTCATAAATATACTGAAAAATGATTCAATCTTAAATCTTTTGTAATGAACCAAATATTAAATTTATCTTTAAGTTTATCATCAACGAATGATAAGGAAGGCTTAAACTTAAAAATACAATATTTATCAATTACGTAAAAATCCTTACCGCATATTCTCAAAGATAATCATTTTAATGACAGAACAATGGCTTAATCTAAAGTTTCCAGAATATGAAATATAATAATTGAATTTTAAGAAATGGCTCCATATATTGCCGATGGCATAACGCAATGTAAACGAGTCTGTTCTAACTATGATGAGCATCTGCTGCTGAAGGTGCCTAACACCATAGCTCCATTACCGTGGAATAATTCCCCCTTGTCATTTGCATTAAAGTCTTGGTAAACGTTGGCTTTCATGGATTTTATATAACAGTTCCAAATGGTTTTAATTCATCTTGGAAAAGTCAACTCTATCTTTCTTCAGTAATGCCTAAGCTGTGTTCCATCCACACAGATGGGGAATATTAGAGGTGATGTAGTCTCTTATCATGTCAACAAAATGGCCATATTGGTTGAAAGAGCCTTTATTGTAAAGATTATCGGAAAGTGAGAGGTATTGATCTGTCATAAAGTTTTGCGGAAATTGTTAAATATATCTACAGATCTTTATGATAAATCAATTATCTCCTCGTAATGACAAAGTTACACCATTTTCACACAATAAAGGAGATAGCGATTTATCTCCCTTTATAGTGAGGTGGCAGTAATCTCGCAGACAAAGCTGCCTCGTTTTGATAGTATATCATGGATGGTGTTATTTATGCATCAGTGTTATACAGACCTATACAGATACTGATAGGAGTTATTTATTTCATGGTGTCGGTCGGGTATAGATAAATGGCAGTGTTTGAGCATTAGCAATGTTATCATCCATCAACAAACAAAAAACAAAACAAACAAAAACAAGTCAACCCACGCACTCTGCTTTCTTTGCACCATTTTTTACATGCAGCTGACAAATCGGTACAAGTTTTAATTATCTTTTTCTTGGCCTATTAATTCTTTGTTGTTTAACAGATTAACCGTTGAATAATAGAACGAGACCGGCGCAGTGTGCACACTCCTTTCTCCTTGACGTATATAGACTAAATCTGCGATGAGATATTAAGAAGGCATTTGGTCATTCATCTATACATCTTCTAATACACTTTGATTCGTGCCCATAGTAATCGAAAACGATTTACTGAGACTCGTTAATAAGTTTTGATATTTGCTCACCAATGTTTGCAAAACAGGAACTTCATAGGCTTTCATATGAAATGAAATCGCCCTTATCTATTTATAAATATTTATATATTACTTTTAGTCGTTTTGTTTGTAAGTATCAGATATTCTGTTATGAAGTTATAGAAATGTCAGCGAACATATTTTGAACTCCTGGGTTTGGTTAGGGAAGGGATAAGTGTGTACTATTCATTATATATAGATGTCTAATTAGTATACTTTGTGGTGACGTAATGTTTTTTAGGTGTTTTGTTTAGGTTCATTTAATAATGATGTTGTATATTCGATGAACATTAGTATATTCCCTGAATAAGAAGGTCAAATTTAAAGTTTCAATCAATTTAGCCATGCATGACTGATGTTAATATAATTTGATAATATTGTCACTAGATACCCACGCGGAATTTAATTAAGGATTCCCTCTCTAATTACTTCAAATAAAATTCTGACTCAGGATCTGTTGAAGAGATTCACTGCTTTGATGTAGCGAGATTGTTACGAAATCGCCTGATCTAGCCGATTGACAATCGTAAGTGTTCAAGAGTATACGCTGAACATATATCTTATTCATGACAATGAAGACTTTCCGATGCATCTTCCCGTGACCAGTATTCTAAAATATTGATGCTTGTGTTTTGAATGATTTTTTTAAACTCATATGAAATACGTGATACTTTAGAGTAATGTTAATATTTCATACCTAATACTTCCAAACTTGATTTACTCTTAATACATATATAATGTTCTAATACTTTTATAGAAATAAGTCTAACGTCATATAGTGGTAATACAATATGCTTATTTATTTTACTAAGAAAAGGAACTGTTTATCAATATGTCAAGATCGTCTTGTCTAAGAAAGGGGTATGTGTGCATAACCTACTAATTTACGTACTGAAATAATATCCCTCGGATTACGAAATGTTATTATATAACGTTATTCATTTTAAGTCTATTTATGATTTGTTGTACTGTAAGATACTGCCACCGCTCTTGTCTCGTTAAGAAACACAACGGTTTGTGAAAGAGAACGTAATATTTTCTGATCCTGGAACTGCATGGCGTGTGACGTGATAAGGATTGACAAATGAGGAGTTGCAGTTGGAGAAGCAAGTAATAGCATTTATTGAATAATCGAATAGGTGGTTACTATTTAAGTGTATGAAGTCAGAAAATAGTTGCTTGTGAAAAGACCAGTCCAATAGTAAGGTATTTACATATATTAAACAGGTTAAGATAAATTAGATTAATGAATGAGAACCGCAACGACAGTACCGACATGTCAATCTTGAATTTTAATTCAAGCTCAAATGCGATGAAACGATGACAAAATATTAAAAAAGAAAGAATGACAATAATACCCCGGAACTTCTGAAAACGTACCAGAAGAATTAAACCAAGTGTTCCGGAAAAGTACGCGCCTGCTGCTACTTTGACGACATCTATGAATCTTTGTCAATCCGAAATGCGAATACTTTGCAGAGCTAAGAAAGTAAGAGACAAACTACAGAGTATCAGATACGTTTGAATTCATATGAGACAAGGAATATGACGACCGCAGGACTTTCCCATCATCTTCTTCAGCTTGCATCTTTCGAAATCATGTGTGTCAGTTGCCGACATCTAGCTTGAATATTGAATTAACTGCGACTGGAATGTTGCTATCAAGAAATGGAAATTTCAACATATTGAAATTAAAATTATTAAAACACATATCATGCTGCTTAGTGACGTTTGCTTCTTGCTGCTGATTGTTTGTACAAGGTTTGTGCTTTACAAATTCAGAAAGACATGGTAACAAATCACCTTTCACTGTCATACACAAAGCATAATTTTATCATCCACTGTACATGATCTTGCAGGGCAAAATCTATCTGTATGATATATACCTGTATATAATATGCAGATTTACCCGGTATGCGGGTATGTGGAATATTTACAACATGCATGCTGAGAAACTCTCTCGTGATAATATGAGGGAAAGGACATCATTCCGCTGTGTGTATTCTCGGAGAAAATGAACTTATCGAGAAAATCTGATCCAGACTTCATTTAAACTATCATCGTCCAACATGTTCGATCGATGCAGATTCATTCTTTTTCGTTTCATTTAATTGTGATTTATTTATTTGGAATTAGCTTATTTTGAGTCGTTATTTAGTTATCGTTTGTTTATTTGTTCATGAAATATTGATTGATAAGGATGCAGTGCCGGAATGAGATGACGGGAGATAGCTATCGTGGAGACGACCGAGAATGGGCGCTAGTCACGAAAATGGTTAGGTGGTAGTCATCACACTGTAGATAGTAAGGGCGATTCGCTCCAGACGAGACTGTATGGTGTCGCAGATAGGATGGTAATCACTGATGGAAATAGAGGACGGAAAGGGGAGTAACTGTTTTATAGAGAGTCTAGAAACTGACAAAGTGGTCGATAGCTCTGGTCAAGATGCTAGACAAGAATCATTGTGCGAACGGATACCAGGAGTTGAGATGTGCAGAGTGGATGCCAATAATGATTATATTAACATAATGAACATATTAGACGATATGATTTATATGATTCCATTACAGCATATTTTAAAGACCCACGTCTACAATACCATTGCAATAATTGTACATTATTTAACACATATTTTGCTGTCTATTTGGGACAGGTTATTAATGCAATCACGTTGACCATGCTCAGTGTCAAAACAAATTCTTTTAGTTTAATAACTGAATTATTGATGGCGTCAAGTGATCTCCAAGGCAACAGAAATCATTACGATACTTACCCATAAAACGAACGAAAATGTCAACGGAAAAAAATGCATGGATACTTTAAATGATTAAAGGCAGAGTGAACAAAACGAAGTGTTAGGAAAAGAAAACGAAAACTGGAAACGAAACCAACAAGCACTTACATAACTGTACGTCTCAACGAGTCAAATGATATTTGCTAAGTGACGATACGTAAATAAAACTAAGTCTTCATTTTCCTCTGGCCCTATTTGACTTTTTCCAAAAGACAGAAAATGCAGTATATCAGATTATACTATATTGTTAATGTATATCTAAGTTGTACAAAGCTCTAATAAGTGCAAATGTGCAAATGATGATTGCAATTGCTAGAAAATGTAAGTAATGATGTATAAAAGGACCTTCAAATGATTGCTGGAGAAGATAAGTATCATTATGGTAGATATACGTTAGACACTTCTAACAGTTAAGTGAATCTAATTCTATTTTACAACTAGTTACTTGCAAACAGAAGTTTTGCTTTTTGAAGGTATGTTCTCTTACGATGAGTTGAAAGTGACAGTGTGTTAATGTTATATGCATTGCCTACACTGACGAAATCTCGAAATGTTAGTAGCATTAAAGTTATTTCTAGGGAGATGTATTTAAGGGACAATGCGACAATGGATATTTACACAACGTATAGCTAATAAGATAATACCCAAAAATCATTTTCAAATCAAGACGACGTTTGAAAAAAAATAAAGACAAAAGGACAATCACAATGACAAGCAAATGTATTTGTCAAAATAGGATAAGGGAGTTTGGAAAATAGATATTCCATGCCTTTAAAAAATAAGTTACTAGTTACAAGTTACTGGTCCCCATGATGGTAATCAAACACCTCACTGTAGCATTCTAGTTCATTCTGAATTTGCGAGATTGGGACAATATATCAGCAGGCCTATGCGAAGAGGTATATGAAGGTTTTTTTTTTTCCAGAATGAAAACACTGAACAGTCAAAGTTTTACAAACGCATTAATATTAAAAACTGGCGTGTTCTCTTTCTTATTGCTTAATCATAATGGATTGTTATCCGATGCTTTTGTTATTGATATGATAAAGGAAACGTTAATCTCATAACCTTTTCATAGGCATTTCATGGAAATTGCAAGCGTTTGGTTCGTTTTTACATCCTGGTCTTAAGTATATCATATTTTACTTTTTAAATCAGGATACGTCCAATAGATTGTGATATATTTTTGAATATGATTAACTTGACAATATGTAATACAATATTAAGTATCAACTTATTTTGCAGTAGACACCGATGTTTTCCTTATCTGAGACGTCTATGAACAGCATGCCGATAACTGGAGGTAGATGTCAAAGATCTTCAGTAGGCTATCATGAAGGCATTTTGGTAAACAGCGTATTTTCCGTTGCCTTAATCTGATGTTTTTAAAAAAAAATACTTCTACTTCGTCAACAAATTGTGACAAATCGCAGATATAAAACTCTGTATGAGCAGTTTCAAGCAATACTAATACCACAATTAGTTCGTCTGTAAGAGTGAAGTATCCAACAGCTTATCTATACTGTAAGGACTCTTTATACTTTTTCTACGACTGTAAACTAAATAGCTTTGAAATCGGAAAACCTTGTCACTTTTGTTATTATCTTAAGATTATTTAATATGTACCGTAAGTTTGCCAGACGTGTGTTTTGATAGCATTAATTACATTTAAAAAATCGATTTGCTGTAAAAAGAATATTACCAAAGAACACTAGTTCAAGTTAACGCTACTGAGAAGTTTCATTATTAAAACTTCTAGACAAACGTGCAGTGTATAATTTCATTTTAGTTAAAGTGCATTCGCTGTTTTATGAGACTTTCCTAACATATGAAGCTCATGAATTTCCAACATAATACAATTCAGAAACCTTTTTAATTAACTTCGAATTAATTTCAACTTTGAATTCGATGGTATTGAAAAGAGACATGGCCATTAGTATTTAAAGATCGTGTAGTTATGTTTTACGAGACCATCCGCTTTTGAGAACTCGCGACTTCCTCTAGAAGATTGTACAAAAGACGAACAAGTAAATGAGAATAACTGAAATTGGTGTTCAATAAATATTTAAGTTTGTTCTTTTATAAATTCCATTCAGAACAATGTGTTAATCTTATCTCGGATTGATTCACTGTTAAAATTAATTAAGAATATTTTACTGTCCATTTATTAGCACAATCTTTAAATCGTGTGTAATCTTCCAATATTGTGATTTGTTACGTTTCTTAGTATGAATTATAGATACAAGAGTACATCTGGGTGGTCTGTAACAGTACAAAATTGACACGTGTTCATTCAGTTTGTGCCACCCTTATAAAACTATAGGATATTGAATTCGTCAAAAAAGTCTCTCTTTTACATAGCATCTGTAGAATTAACCTGTCTTTCATTGGGAGAATGGAACAACAAAATGAGGGGATGTTATTTTATATATTATGTTAATTTAACTTTGATTTTCTTCTCTGTTACTTACGTGAAAAGCCTTATCAAATTTATCATCATAACGTACCGATAAAGTAAGTTCTTTTATAACGAAATGATGGACACAGATAATAGAATGAGATGTGTTGAGCACATTGTCGTCAAATAAATTTTCCGTATCAGATAATTACCTAACAATATGCAATGGAATTACGGCCACATGTAACGTTATTTCTCCCACAGAAACAGCCATTTAAAGCAGCTACTGTTCTTCATGCGAATACGTTTGGATATTATATTGACTTTAATGAATTAGAATAATTATGAAACTGATCGGAATTTAGTCGAAGGTTCTTATTTCTCATATGGTTGATGTACTCCAAACATAAGCTAAACCCGTCAAGACTTTTTATTTTATTTTCTTCCTTTATTTTTTATTTTTTATCATTCAATATAACTTCATATCATTGGACAACACACACATTTAATATCCCCAACATTTTCGGATTATTAGATATACATGTTATAAATATACCTAGCAAATGCTTTAGTCAGTAACATAGATGTATTGATTTCATGATGATGAGGATGTAATATTGGTGGATTTATAAATACATTGAACAAATGAAATATGTGTATCAATTTGTAGGAGTACTACGTGTGACGTCTAGATGAGGAAACATATTCGGTATGTCCTAGATTATTCTCCTTCTTCTTTGTAGGCATCCTTAATGACATGGCGTAGCATTACTTGGACTTTTTATAATTTTGTTCTCGTAAGAACTTCAACACCAAAACCAAAATGATATAGTCATCGGAATACACAGATCCCCTAACACAAGCCCAAATGTTAGTAATCATTTCTCATTTCAATTGATGCACTTCCTCGGTGGCTGTCAACCATTGGGTTCGGGTAAAAATGAAGTTATGACTACTGGAGCAAGAAATTATGTTCTGTTATCGAAATAAAAATAGTGGACCCTGTATTCATGTTTTAAAAGCTAACAGTATAATTCATTAATCTACTTGATGCGTCATCAATTTTCTCAAAACATAACAATTAGTGTATATATGACAAGTAGAAACAATGAATGCGAACAATTCTCTTGCCTTGTTCAGAGCAACTAATGGTATTGATTTGTTCCAAATATACTACGCACGATGATATAATACTTGGTAAACCTGATCTTAGATGTTTTCAATCAAGGAAATGTTTTTGTCCAAGTAAGGTAGTCAGCTGTGTTTATAAGATAAAAGTCAGATGAATTTAAAGCTAAAACATTTCTCTACTAAAATATATGAACAAATGTGATATTTTGCTAAGGAATGAAAGGCAAATCAATCGATGTCAGCATCCTATCATATAACGTAATGGGAGTGTCTTGATAAATACTAGTGAAGCTTGAATGTTTTTGTTTACTTCAGTTCACAACCATTTTAACGTTTTGGTGAACGGAAATTAATTTTGTACCAAAGTCAAGCCTCATAAATAACAACCAGTTTTGTAAGTGTACTGTAAACCTAGTATCACGTCGTACCAGTAACCATTGAAGGTATGGGATGTAATTCCATTATGGTTTCCCTCTTTTTAACGCTCAATCATCGCGAGATTTCTAGCAAATGGTGATCATAACTAGAATAGATCTTTGATTCCCAATCCTTACTTATTTGTCACTAAAGGAAACACATTTTTATCAGTAGTAATTACACCGGATGTGTGCTTCCTGTAAATGGTATAAAAGCACACACCTACGATATTTGAAAAATGGGATTGGGAATTGTACAACTATGTCAGGATATTTTTAATTACGAGTGTCCAAGATATCGAATTGTAATTCAGCAAGCCATTAATGTTTTTAATGGGACATTTTAAAGTGAACCATTACTGAAAGAGAGAGAGAGAGCGACAGAAAGAGAGGGGGAGGGAAAAGGAGAGAGAGAGAGAGAGAGAGAGAGAGAGAGAGAGAGAGAGAGAGAGAGAGAGAGAGAGAGAGAGAGAGAGAGAGAGAGAGAGAGAGAGAGAGAGAGAGAGAGAGAGAGAGAGAGAGAGAGAGAGAGAGAGAGAGAGAGAGAGAGAGAGAGAGAGAGAGAGAGAGATATATATATATATATATATATATAAGTTTCAATGATAAATCGCGCATGGAACGCATATGAATCGAATTAATCAAAAACTTTTTAAAAAGCAAGAGGTGTTTCAATTGATTAAAAATTTACAATATTCACTGGAACTGCGATGTAACTTTAGATATAAATTTGATAGTATCACCATAAAAATCAATGAAGTCATTTTTTCAGAGAGTCTCTGTTTTAACTTATACCTATATACTCAGCATCACAGAGTTTACTTTGAGATGATTACATACGCATTTTCATGTTTTCGACTACATACGTCATGACAGGTGCTTTGGTGAAGAAAATCGGTACGCTTTGGTGCAGGCCTTCCTGGGTAACATTTTGTTTTTAGGGATTAATGATTACCAGTGTTCTTTTCTACAAATTCCATTTATATATTTTACTACATATACGCTTTCAAAATACCTTTGATATGGTCTAAATATTAAAGTATAAATCAATTGCAGTTCATACATATATTTTGCTTATTTTACATGTCTTTTTTTCTAATTACTATAACGGTTCCAGCCTGAACATCCTTGTCATAATGACAATGTTCGGCGATTGTTCGCGCAAAAATAATTTGTTGAGAAACCAACGATTTCATTTACAAATAAAATCCTAACCCCTGGACATATCTTCTGATAAGTCAGAATCGGACCATATTCCGGTTATGAAACGTGATATTAACGTGGAGAGCGTGCAAATCAAACATAACAACTCGATCAGAAGTAACATGATACGGACTGTAGATTTCCGCTGTGGATTCAATGCCCACGTGCAGATTTTTCAGTAATGAGACTCATTAATTGTCATCATTATCATATTGCATTATATATAATTTCTTCATATTTATAGGTTTTCATCGTGTTGATACTCTACTCATTATATATTTTATCAGTAACGTATACATAATATACTGGATAATACGGATATTTAAAAAACATCTTGACCTCAACATCGATGAACCGAGTTGTACAGGAAGGATAAGCGTATTCTTCTTTATCCACAATCGCCATTTGTCATTCTATGCCATATTACCAAAACAGAACCGTGTATTTAACAACAAAACCATCCGGCATCGAACGCACTTAACTTCAGATTAACAAGGATATATGGTATCCCTTAGTGATATCATGGTCTTCGTTCGCCGTTTGAAGTACGTTCAAAGACGTTAAAAACATACGGCTATAACGTATTTGCATATGCGGATGTTCAATGACCAAATGACCACATGTACATTTTTGATAGCGCATAAAGCTTAAATGAAATTCTAGTAAAACTACACGGAAAACAAAAGCAGAGAGAGAGAGAGAGAGAGAGAGAGAGAGAGAGAGAGAGAGAGAGAGAGAGAGAGAGAGAGAGAGAGAGAGAGAGAGAGAGAGAGAGAGAGAGAGAGAGAGAGAGAGAGAGAGAGAGAGAGAGAGAGAGAGAGAGAGAGAGAGAGAGAGAGAGAGAGAGAGAGAGAGAGAGAGAGAGAGAGAGAGAGAGAGAGAGAGAGAGAGAGAGAGAGAGAGAGAGAGAGAGAGAGAGAGAGAGAGAGAGAGAGAGAGAGAGAGAGAGAGAGAGAGAGAGAGAGAGAGAGAGAGAGAGAGAGAGAGAGAGAGAGAGAGAGAGAGAGAGAGAGAGAGAGAGAGAGAGAGAGAGAGAGAGAGAGAGAGAGAGAGAGAGAGAGAGAGAGAGAGAGAGAGAGAGAGAGAGAGAGGGAGAGAGAGAGGGAGAGAGAGAGAGAGAAGGAGGGAGGGAGAGAGAGAGAGAGAGAGAGAGAGAGAGAGAGAGAGAGAGAGAGAGAGAGAGAGAGAGAGAGAGAGAGAGAGAGAGAGAGAGAGAGAGAGAGAGAGAGAGAGAGAGAGAGAGAGAGAGAGAGAGAGAGAGAGAGAGAGAGAGAGAGAGAGAGAGAGAGAGAGAGAGAGAGAGAGAGAGAGAGAGAGAGAGAGAGAGAGAGAGAGAGAGAGAGAGAGAGAGAGAGAGAGAGAGAGAGAGAGAGAGAGAGAGAGAGAGAGAGAGAGAGAGAGAGAGAGAGAGAGAGAGAGAGAGAGAGAGAGAGAGAGAGAGAGAGAGAGAGAGAGAGAGAGAGAGAGAGAGAGAGAGAGAGAGAGAGAGAGAGAGAGAGAGAGAGAGAGAGAGAGAGAGAGAGAGAGAGAGAGAGAGAGAGAGAGAGAGAGAGAGAGAGAGAGAGAGAGAGAGAGAGAGAGAGAGAGAGAGAGAGAGAGAGAGAGAGAGAGAGAGAGAGAGAGAGAGAGAGAGAGAGAGAGAGAGAGGGAGGGAGGGAGGGAGGGAGGGAGGGAGGGAGGGAGGGAGAGGGAGGGAGGGAGGGAGGGAGGGAGGGAGGGAGGGAGAGAGAGAGAGAGAGAGAGAGAGAGAGAGAGAGAGAGAGAGAGAGAGAGAGAGAGAGAGAGAGAGAGAGAGAGAGAGAGAGAGAGAGAGAGAGAGAGAGAGAGAGAGAGAGAGAGAGAGAGAGAGAGAGAGAGAGAGAGAGAGAGAGAGAGAGAGAGAGAGAGAGAGAGAGAGAGAGAGAGAGAGAGAGAGAGAGACGAGAAAACAAAAGCAGAGAGAGAGAGAGAGAGAGAGAGAGAGAGAGAGAGAGAGAGAGAGAGAGAGAGAGAGAGAGAGAGAGAGAGAGAGAGAGAGAGAGAGAGAGAGAGAGAGAGAGAGAGAGAGAGAGAGAGAGAGAGAGAGAGAGAGAGAGAGAGAAGCGTATACATGTAGATAACATGTTCTGCCAATTACTCTTCTGTTCATTTGCAAGCGTCGTCCACCTCTCCTTGATTGTTGGAAACAACTAGGTGCATATGTCTTTAGCTCTGCATATGTGTATTAGTTCTCAGAATAAAGCATGGCACTAAAGTACAGCTCACCGACGTAGAGACAAAACGGGGAAATAATCGATTTAAGCTTTTACTTTTATTATAGAAATATGAAGTAGAGTTATATAAACCTGTTGATGAATTCTAGAAGTTGATGTTTAGTTTAGTACAAATATGTTACCTTACACTCAAATTTATCAACATGTAAAGTTTCTTTATCACATTGGAAGTTTTGGTGTGCTCCCGAATCGTTTGACAAAGTTAACCGTACATCCTAGTTATCTAAATATTGTTGAATTCATCTAGGACATACGTATATGCGTTCCATTCCGTGTACAAACACGAACAGCAATAAATGAGATAAGATCGAAAAAACTAAGTACACAGCCCAAGGTTTTTTCTCGCTTCAGAATTACGCGCTAAACTCTGAAATGTTTTGCATTAAATAATTCATATACTATTGATGCTATGAGCCAGGCACAGAGGGAATATTTTATAAAGTACGTGAAAAAAAATATCGTGTACTGTGAAGAGAGCTTACAAGGAAGTTGTAATTATTATATGGTACTGGGATAACATTTAATAATGAGGAAGTCAAAAACACTAGATATGTCCATCTGTTGTCATAAACAAATATTTGATTAATGTTGTCCCATTATATTGAGTTTCTAAACATAAATTTGTTGTCTCTATGGTGGTCATTTTCAAACATGATTACATTATAGTAATAACTCCTGCTGTTCAAAATTATGACTCTAAACAGAATTTATGTGAAGTCAAAGTAGCCAGATCACCCGCAGATATGTATCAAACATAACGATGAAACAAATGTCTCGAATAAATCGCATCGCCCCTTATTCAATACAGTATGCCCATCTTCAGTAGGTTATCCAACCTCATATTACAGTTTAAAAACTCAAGTTTATACTCTTAATATATGTATCAGTATACATTGTGTGGTTATTAATAAGTATATCATAATCAAAAATCAAATTATAATTGTCAGCACACAACGTCACAATACGCAAAACATCATTTCTGCTTAAAACACTACTAGCATGAAGAGTGTCATTTCATCTTAATAAAAAGTTTTGAGCCTCACACATTTTATGTGTTTTATGATAACGCTCGCCAAACCCAATATATTTTCTTTTTGTAGATACTGAATTCATGTAGGACCATATTGCAGATACTAGGTGTTTGCTCACAAAGGTTTGTTGAAAAGACATATTCCATTTAGTTGGTTAGATTATTTAGTTTCTACTACTGGAGGATCAACCTACGAAACTGATTAAATAGAAAGTAAGTGTCGTTCATCTGGAGACATCATTTTCCTTTTTTATTTTGCAACTATTAAACGCTGGGTGAAAGAATTCTGGCGAGACAGAGACGCGGTATACAAAGTAATAATGGAAACTCCTCGTTTTAATTGTTATGGTTTTGTAGTATCAGAAAACTTTTCATAAAGGTCCATACACGACATACTGTTTGTGATTAAGTACACATGTCCACGATATATAAAAGTCGGGACGAAGAATGCTTTAATATTGTCTGAAGCATTCCTGCGTCATATCAAAGCAGCTTTGCTATCTCGACAATGCCAACACACATATTCTGTTCATTTTCAGATTTGTCACCTGTGATGAAACCTGGCTATATCAGAATGACCAGGAGTGAAAAAAGAAAGCTGTGGAATGGAAACAAGACATCAAGGAAGTTACGACGAAGATTTATTTGGGACTGTAAGGAAAGATTCACATCGAATACCTGATCGATGGAGATGGAACCAAAGTTGATAGGGAGCATTACGCTAACCTACAGAAGCAAGTGCGTCCTTCAGTCAAGAAAAACATCGTGGAACCAGTTGTAGAGGGATTCTGCTTCACCAAGACAACGCGTCAGTCTGCACCATCGGAGTGGTGATAGAAACTGTGCGCAAGCGTTGTAATGATCTCATTCCCTACTTACCATATTCCCTAACTAACCCCCAGAAACCTCCACATCTTTCCCAGACTGAAAAAGCGTTTGGGCCTGAGATTTGAGAATTGTTATCGGTGGTATGGGCACCAAGATGTGGCGTTCTGCCGATCGTATATTAGTCACAGGCAAACTAGATGGAACAAACTTGTGGGATTCGAAAGAGGCTGCTAAAATGAGAAGAGTATAAATCCAAATATCTTGCTTTTTCTATGAGAGGTTGAAGTTTGTATGATCCCCTCGTTTATGAATATTCATCTATAGAAAACAAGACGTTTTTGTACTAAAATTGCTTCAATGTATACACCAAAACATAGCTATCAGCATAAGTACCCATAACTAAATCTAGACATATTGACTTTCTTAAGGATATAAATGATTTTTTTCTGTTCATAATATTTCGAAAAGGTTATTTATGGAAAGAAATTTAAAACTAATATGGGTCATGTTGCTGCATGTTTTTCGATTCTGATATCAGAAACTGTTAAATGGGAAATGTCATTTTTCAAGCATTCGTTATTGTGTTTGTGTTGGTATCTTTTAACAAATTCCATTTTCCATAAAAATATATCTGAATGTTACTAAGATGATGGAAAAAAAATCAAAAACAGAAGTTTGACATATGAATTCAAAACTGCAAAAAAAAAAAAAAAAAAGGGGGGGGGGGGGGGGGGGGGGGGGAATCGGGAAAAAAATATATCTAGCTTTTTAATACTTTCCGTCTTTTTTCAAGAGGACTTGCTGTGCATTATTTTGGTACAATTTTCACCTAAGACTACATTTTCCACGATCAAGAAATTTTTTTCTATCGATTCCTAAAAGAAATAGAAAATGATCTTCTAATTTAGGTTTCATGTATCAAAATCTGTGATTTCTGGTGTTAATTTATGCAAAAATTATGTTTCAGATATCTATCGAAAATTTGTTAGCAACAACAAAACGTTGCCAAATGATACATACAATGAGAAATTGTACAAAACGTACAATTAAACGCTTTGTTTATTTCTACATCTATTCATACACATGGCAACGTATATACAAACCCAAACGTCTGATATAAATACGATGAATTTCGTTGCATGATTGATATTAATTGATGTCTTTCTTCCTCTGAAATCTAACTTTCATAAATACATTAAATACTGAAACTGTCTTTGCGACTATCAGTAACACAACCACATAAAAACTGCCGAAGTGCGTATAATATGTTTGTTTTGGTATAGAAAATTATATAAAGAATTGACGTAAACGAAATAATCTGTCATGTATTTACAACTCCATTGTGCTATATTGATGCCAAAGGTTAATCACATTTACAGAAATATCTGCCTTGGACACCAAGTGCATTCGATTTATCTCGTTAAAGAATTTGCAGCTTGAAATCTAAAATGAAAACAAAACACAGGTCAGCTTTCCTCGATCAAGTTGTTCAATCCACACTTCAAGATTTACATGACAGGTACTGGTATGTTATTTTGCCTGCAGATATGGCGTCCAATAACTGGATACTGGTCTGCAAACATTATTATATTTCCTGTATATACAAAAAGAACTGGACTTGCTCGAAAACGAAGGAAACCACACTTACTTCCAAAAGACGACATACTGGCTAATCATGCTTCGGTATTACAGTCATTAAGATAAAAATCACTGAGAATCATTAAGATGATCAATCATTAATGATAAATATACAGACCTCCTCCGTTTATATTGGATTCCCAAACTTCACAAGAATACATACATACAACGTTTTATTGTCTAGCTGTTCAGCCAAACCTTTATCAGAACTATTAACCACCTTTCTAAGTATTTTCAAAACTGAGTTACAGTCTTATTGTTATACATTGACTCAAGAAGTGAAATTAATAGTATGCAATTTTGAAGAACTTCAAAGAGCTTTTGACCAATATTCAACACCTTTTCTAAAAAACATTTCTCTTATAAGAACATTCGGTTTTTCCACCCTGTACACTACCATACCCAACTCTAAACTGAAAGAACGAATTCTTTATCTTGTTTTCAGAGCTTTCTTATCCAAGAATTGTGAATGGCGGTATAAATATATGGTTGAGAACTTTACTAAATCGTATTTCGTAAAATACACGACCAAGTCAAAGAAGAGATACCTATGGGAACTAACTGCACCCGCTTTTGTCTTATTTGTTTTTGTTTTCATACGAGGCTGGTTATATCGAAGAGTTCATCAAAACAAGTAAAAAAGACCCTTCAAAGTCGTTTAATTTCACTCCAAGATATATCGATGACATCTTGTCTTTCATTTACAAGAAATGTATTGACAACATCCATCGTATATACCAACCAGAATTGGCACTCGTCTACATCAGCTTCTGATCTCGATCATTTCCTATAATGAAATCAATATGGACAGTTTTCCACCATATATGATACACGTCATGATTTCAAGTTATCTATTTTGAATTTTCCGTTTCTGGAAAACGATATGCCTGCATCCCAAACCTATGGTGTTTATATGTTGCAGTTGATTCGATATTCAAGAACCTGTTCCTTTCATCACGATTTTCGTGCAAGGAGTCAACTAACGGTCAAAGTCGTAACGCAGGGTTTCAAAAGATATAGATTGATGAAAATTACTAAGAAGTTTTATGGTCGTCATAGTGATCTCATTGAGAAATATTTTATTTCTTTTTGCGATATGGAACTAGACGTGTTTGATGCTCGTTACTTTCTCTGATTTACTTGGCAGGTGTCGTCAGTAAAGCATGAGTCTCCATGCACATCTTTCTTCTGTTCGTGTTTTGGCCTAGTGTCGTAGAATTTGAGTTTGGATTATGAGTATGTTGACATGTTGGTATTGTTTTTCTAAGCTGGTCTTATTGTTTTTGTATGCTCTGTGTCTTCCTGCTCTATTATTATTATTATTGACTGATTCATATTCAATAGTAAATATATTTAGTGCATTTGCCCATTTGTAGAATTCATCTTATGTCCCAATCTAATTGTATTTTATCAGCCGAATAAATCCCATTGGTTCGGATATTTAATGTCTGTAAGTACACATTTCCTTTATCTCTCTACTACATACTCACTATTGCAGAATGCATTGTCTAGAATATGAAATAGTATAACATCAATATTGTATAGACCATATTAGACAAACGACATATACCATGTAAATTCTATCGCACCATGTCTACATCAATATCTGATTCGTTTCTGTTGTAAAACCAACACAATATATTTTCATTCGTTTATGAGGAAGAAAGTTTTTAACACTTCCTCCAACAGTCAAGCAATATCAATAAACTGCCGTAAAAGCTTTTACCGACCTCGTAGATGTAGATTCAGATATCTCTCACTGTGATATCACGATAATTCACGAGATCGGAATCTATATTGTTACTTGGAAAGAAATAAAATCTGGCGACATCACCAAAACGTTTGTTATCAAGGGAAGGCCGCATTGCTTCAATTGAATTATCTCGGACAACGGTAGCTCCGTCACGCAAGCACATCATTTTGTACAGCAAGTTGAAAGATTACTGTGAGGAAAACTAAAATCAACGAGAATTATTTAAGTATCTTAAGCATTATCAAATTGATGACTACAATAAAGATACAAAAATTACATAATACTTTTATCGTCCATTCGGACGTATAAAACAGGGCGAACACGATTTTGATCGCTTATGATATTTTGGTGGCCTTTTCAAACAGTTAATTTCTAGAAAGACATTAGTAGTTCCGCATTTCTCTCTCTCTCTCTCTCTCTCTCTCTCTCTCTCTCTCTCTCTCTCTCTCTCTCTCTCTCTCTCTCTCTCTCTCTCTCTCTCTCTCTCTCTCTCTCTCTCTCTTATTGATTGTTTATATAAGTCATGTACTATAAAACTGAATAGTCTATGTCACAATATCAACATTGTTACGTTTGCAATTCTGTGTAATTAATACACTTAATAAACTATTCACGTGAAAGAGTTCAATGCTCTTTCGTTTATGCTGGCAAAGTTTATGGCATATTTTTGGTATGGTATAATCATTGTTAAGTACGATAATAGGTACGATGTTTTAAAGACAGTTCAAATTATTTTTATGTAATGGTTAAGGTTTCTAATAAGTTCTATGATTAAAATGACATTATTGGTTATAAACTATGTACCAGGGCAACTACTTTATCTGGGACATCTTATTCATGTTACGTTCATGTTTATCAGAGAATTTTTTGTGTAAATATTTCCTTTGTTGACATTTCGACCTCGTTTTGATGTTGAGTTAGACTAACAGTCTTCCTCACACATCACTTGTCCTTTATAAATCTTTTCATGAGATTTTATTATTTAAGCAATGTATCTTAAATAACTTTTTCACTATCATTATGATGTTAAACAAGTGTTCGTCTGTAAGATAAAAGAGAGTTAAACATGCTTAATTGTAAATTTTATGATAAGATTTTGGAAATCACCAGCAATTTAGAGATCACCAAATAAGAGATTTATGTAATCCAGGACGACTTTCACACGGAATGTAAAACTCAAAGCCGTCAGATAATTGATAAAATATATGAAGATGTAAAACATTTCAGCGGGGCTTCCTCATATATCTAGTCTATTCGACAGTAAATGTGTTTGTCTTAACTCAACCACCTGTTTGTGAAAGTGAAAAAGATAAATATGAAGATCATATACACTGCTGGAAGTTTAAAAGCGACTAATACAAATGGAATTTACATAGCGGACATGACGTCACTAATCTATGGTATCGAGGTCAAGAGGTCATGACATAGGAGCGCCATCAGTGACGGTGTATGGAGGTATGTCTACTTTTGTGCGACATAGGTAAAAAGGAGTTCGACCTCACTACTGAAATGCGTATTTAACTTAAGATAAGTTTTACGAATGATATGGGTTGACATAGTTATCAGTACAGTTGTAACGATATAAGGCAAACGACGTTGATGTATTTCGGGAAGTTAGTTATGATGATTTACACGACCAAAATTTGGTATTGCGATCTGTTATAACCATACCAGTTAGTTGTATTTGCTGCTTGTTTTTATGTGGCAATCAAAGTTATAACTCCACTGTAGTTATCCGCTATATATAGGACGATAAAGTCATCATTTATACGCTATCGACACAATCAATCTTGCGCGCTCATCCAGAACTCTCACATCCACGGTGTATTGTACACAGAATTGGACGGCGCTCACACAGGGGGATCTTAAACATCTTAATAACATATCGCTTCATCACTACTTTGAAAAGATGTCGAGAGTCGTGAGCATATCCTTTTTTTCTGGAGATGTTTGATGGAAAGTCGGCTGGAACGTTAATACTTGTATTCTCGATAACATAGACGTGATAGATAAACATTAATTCTCCCTTTCTTCTTGGATTAATTATTCATCTGGGTATTTACGTAAAATAGAAAGCACTTGATTGTGCTGAATATTTTGTGAGTAATAAGAGGTCTAAGATGTGTGATAGTCGGTAAGTACAAATACTAGAAGCAGTGGTAATACCTAGGTACGATTAAAAGCTTGCCAAAATGAACAGTCCTACTGCTGCAGTTTATAGGATCCAAGTTCTTCCTCAACAATATCTAGACTTCCTGTTAACGTCCCCTTGCCAAGACGAACAGAAATCAGAAATGCCGGTACATCTCTGACATGCGGATTACTTTGGTATTATAGTCTTTGATCTAAAGCAGCCAAACTTTATGGTGATAACAAAAGTTTCTAAATAACGTACAGGTAAAACTGTATTAGCCTGGTGAAGGAAATGTGTTATGTATACAGTTTCATATACTACATTATCATCTCTGTATATAAATTTTAGTATGGATTTTGCGATATTTTCATACCAATTATTTATTTTCAAATGAAGTGGTGAATAATATTCCTTAATATACTTCCTTTTCAATATATTTGTATTTTTCAATGATATAAACATACATAGTGTGAACGTTTTGAAGCACAGATGTGTGGTGTGTAGTGCGTTTCAAGAGACTTCATAAATTACTGAATATTTGTCAGAATATTGATGTACCTGTATGTCTTTTATAAACACGTTCGTTTTAGTGGCACAGTTGACGTGCACCGACATATCACATCTTGGGTTTATGAGAATTTTAATGTTTTTTTCATGAATTCTATGAGGTATATGTAAAATTACCTACATCTAATGTTCGATCCATCAAGAAATTCTTTTCTGTCATTAAATTACCTAGCAAACTGCAATAACATTATATTTCTGTATCTGATTTGCTGCTGTGTTGCACTAAATCTTTCATATTTTCTGTATCAACCAACAAACCAACAAACAAGATATCAATCACGCCGAGCACCGATAAAAAGGTCTTTCCTACTATACACCCAAATATTTACTTGGTTTAGATTTATGAAGTCGTGTTGTACTGATATCTACTGTGGCAAATAACATATACATATATTATCTATATTCTAATCGATTCATAAATATTTTTGAACTAACTTCTAAATTATCCTAAATATACATTTGTATAGACAAACATACATCAACTAATCCATTGCTCAGTGAACCAGTGCATTTTTATATTAGCATATACAGTACCAGCTGTAATTAAACAAGTTGTAAGTATTGTATATCGAATATAACTTATTCATGCGAAAAAATTATCTTAGAACCTTTTCAATGTGGTATCGCTGTTTCCACCTTGATCATTGATAATTAAGTAACACATTTTGTATGCTCAAAAAATACGTTCCTACACTAGTACATGTATGTTTGGTCAATTGTGCATTATTAACATAGAGTCTCGAGTCATATTGGTAAAACACTTATCTTTTATTTATCTTCGTTACAACCTGCATATTAATTTTATTTATCATACCTTAGCACAAAATATATATTTGATAATTATCATATTGATATGTAAATGACTATAAAACATATTGACGTTCCGCTACCTGTACACTGCACATATGCGTGACAACTCTCCTACATTCAATATTAACATCTAATTCCACTTAATTTGAATGTACTTTAAGAAATGAGCACATTACATGGTGGCGATGATGAAGACGAAAGCATTCCTGAACTCCAAACTCGTTTGCCATTCTCTGTACTGACGGACACAGCGACTAGGGTGTAGTTAGACGCTGATATCAACACAAGATGAATGTATCAGCGGTGAACCACACGAAGGAATTAATTTTAACGATGGCAATCTGGAAATGTAACATGGATGGTGGTGTAATATTAATACTGCTGGGATTTAGACTGTTCCACCCCGTCTGCAATATTAAGCTCTCCGTTGATCCTGTTTAATGAACACACCTCTGACGCTGAGGATATTATATGTTCTCTATTATGCTTTATGTCTAAGGCAGAAATTCAAAACTGACGGTAAAATTACAAACTATATGATGCCAGTGAAGGAAACGTCCATTTAATCCATGTTTCATAGGCTTTGATTGGAACCTTTAATTATATGATGATTGTATGAAATATAACAATCTAATACTTATGCTGATAGTCGTATATTAGTTCTTTAAGTATATATATATATATTGTTTTGTTTTATACCTTCTGCAGAATCAAATCATCATCTATCCCAAGTTACTTTGTATAAATCTAGCCATTCCCAACAGACTATTATGTACATCTATCGCGATACAACAGGTCACAATTTACCTTAGTTCATAATATTCATCCACTTACCGGGTAATGTTGCAAAATAATATCCATCCACCCAAGCTCATAATCATACAAATAAATGTGTACCTATTCACACCAGGTCATACCCATAACACACTAATCCACACACCAAGTCATGATGTACAAATATACCCATAAACCCACCATTCCCCACACAAAGTCATACCGCGCAAATATACCCATACACATACCAAGTCATACCGAACAAATATACCCAGTTTCACACCAATCCACACACCAAGTCATGATGTACAAATATACCCATAAACCCACCAATCCACACACCAAGTCATGATGTACAAATATACCAATACACACACCAGATCATAAAGCACAAATTTACCCATTCACACCAATCCACAAACCAAGCCACAATGCACATATATACACATCTACAGTCCAAGTCATAACGTACAAATATACCCATTCACACCCCCAATCTACTCACCAAGTCATAACGCACAAATAGACCCATCTGCACACAAGATCATTACGCATAAATATACCCAGTTTCACATCAATCCACATACCAACTCATAACGTATAAATATACCCATACTAAAGCATAAATTTACCTATCCACACACCATGCTCTTACGTACAACTATACACATTAACCTCAGATCAATATACAAATAGATTCATGTATCTATCCACACCAGGTCCTGATGTTTAAATATGCATCTCCACCTCCATTCATTTATAAATATACAAGATGCCTACCGACGAAATCATCATGTACACATAAAACTATCCACATCAGGTCATAATGATCCACAGTAGCTCGTAATGTACAATTGTGTTCCTTCACACCAGATCATTATGAACAAACGGACCCATTCCTCACATTATGTACAAGTGTATCCATTTACGTCACGTTAAAATGGACAGCTGAATATACCACAATGTACTGATTTATGAGACTTGCATAACATTACCTTTTAACCACTATTATTAATCGTAACATAAGCATAAAATATTGAATACCAAAGTGTCAATAAAAGGAAGCATAATATGCAGTGATCGAAAAGAGTCATTTTTTTTATCATAAACATTTGCCTGAAGATGACATTAAAAGAGTTCATGTGATATCAAAAGAAGAGAAATTGTACATGTCCTCCACAACAGTATCAATACATTATCAGCAAACTGAACAGAGGAAAAAGGATCACCAGCAAACTTAACAGCATGAAAACTGAATTACCAGCAAGCTGCAAAGCATAAAACTATATTCGCCCGACCTCAAGATATCCTTTGATGTTACTCCAGCAATCATTGGGTGGTCAAATAAGGCCTTCTCTGACGGGTGAGTTTGACATTTAAGTTGCTTGCTAGGTACCTGCAGGTACCTACCCTCACTCACCCCGTGTTCATCAGTCATAATTAATCACCTAGGACGCTGATGTCCCGTTTACATGCCCTTATTTGGAAATAAACGTCGCATTAAAAAATCACCTTACAAAAAATAAAAGAAAAACCATCTATAGCTGACAAAATTACGTTTTTATATCAGATCGTCGGTCAAATAACTTTTGAAATATAAATGATTGATTGAAATAGGAAATAAATTACTAAAATCTTTAAAATCTATATATAGGTTTACAAATGAAAAGATCTGATGAGAATAAGATGCTATTTATTACATAGGTATTTAGAGAAGGGGTGTTCTTTTTCTCGTTCTGTATTGCATAGTGAACGACAGTTTTGTTTATTAATTTTATATAAACATTCGGATTTTCCCTATTTCTTACAAATACTATACCAATGAATACAGCAATCAATTGTTACTGTTTGGAGTGACGCCACCACATGATTGACAATGATATAGACACTAGTGGGCGGTGCTGATTGTCACCAGTTGTTGACAAGACATTCTTGTCCCATTGTCTGTAGATACATGTATGATCCATCTGTGTGACTGCCAGTAAACTGAACAGTTGTGAATTACATGTGATGGAAAGGCTCTATCTGACTGACGGTGAATCTAAAGAGATATAAGTCAAGTATGGAATACATATGGTTATATTAAAACACATAGTGAAACTGAATTATTGCTTGAAACATGTGGAGTTACTTTTATGTTTTGTGTAGTATAGAAAGTAATACATTGCCACTTGCCTATTGTTGTTTATATTTCGTCACATCGTAGATGACAACGTCGATGACTTTTTAGACATCAAGGAGAACAAAATTCTTAATTGCAGCTGGATCTTATTTAGGCTGTTTTGGTGACCGATTCGGTGAACGCATGACTAAAACGTTGTACAATTATAAGGGACTTTTCATGCTGGTGTTGTACTCCTACAGATGTGTTAGTTATGGATTTTAATCGTTTTGGCCATAAGGACCCGTTAATGGGCAATATGGTCACATAATGTAATAAATGTAATTGATTTCTGTGGCTGTTTACACACTGCTTACTTTGTTTAGAGCCTATATTTTAGCTTGTGATGACGTCTTATTTACTGTCAGTCTGATTTGTATGGGCTTTGTTTCATAGTTAGGTAAAGAAGTGCATAGAGCCTTTATTACCATTGTCTAGTGTACTTTATCGGATATTCGTAATATTTGGTTGACAAATTAACTTTCGATCAATATTCTTTTATGAGAGTAGCTTAATTCAAAACATTTATCATATACTTTATAGTCAGAATATATCATCATATTTATTGCTACACATTTTACTGAAAGTTTTGCCGTTGGTTCGCGAGCCTAATTAGTTTATAATAATTTACATCGTGTTATATAATGCCAACACTTGATGTAACAGTATGTATATATTCACATAAACAGACATGTACAAAATACAACATGTGCATATCTCTCAATTTCCATTAGGTCTGCTACCTAAAGCAATATGATGATAAAGAATTTAAAGAATCTGTAAAAACCAGGGTTAAATCATTCATCATGTAATTCCTTTCTTATCTACTGCCCTTCAGCGACGTTTTATGACCAAGGGAAAATTCTTTTTATCATACAATACAATTATATTTGCTACCATGAAGCAAAGATCGACATAATTTAAAAGCTTACACAGACGAAACGATATATTGGCATCCATGTATATTTCATCACTTAGATTAGGTATCTATTGATTTTATGATGAATATTTAAATTTTGATGAGAAACTAAACAAAACTATCAATCATCACCATAAATAATACATCATATTGTTTAAAACATTAATAGATATCATTTGTGCACAATTTATAATAATAAAACACTCAAAGCCTTTATGAGGAATTGTTTTCAAGGACAGTCAATTATGTCTGTTTTATCATAAGATTTGGCCTTTCTGACTCATCCATATATATATTCTTTTTGAAACAAATCTTCATTCAATCTTTGAGGACACTTTCAAGTATCAAGATAATGCTTCTCGTGAAACTGAAATAAGTAGAAATACAAGGGTATGCTATTCAAATTTATACATTAATCAATACATAAAAACCTATATAAGCATGTAATTGTCTGATCTCTAACAGTGTGATATGGAATGGTCTTATCTCTAACAGTGTGATATGGAGTTGTCTAATCTCTAACAGTGTGATATGGAGTTGTCTAATCTCTAACAGTGTGATATGGAGTTGTCTAATCTCTAACAGTGTGATATGGAGTTGTCTATTTTTTTAACAGTGAGATATGGAATAGTCTAGTCACTAACAGTGTGATATGGAGTGGTATAATCTCTAACAGTGTGATATGGAATAGTCTAATCTCTAACAGTGTGATATGGAGTGGTATAATCTCTAACAGTGTGATATGGAGTGGTATAATCTCTACCATTGTGATATGGAGTGGTGTAATCTCTAACAGTGTGATATGGAGTGGTATAATCTCTAAAAGTGTGATATGGAGTGGTATTATCTCTAACAGTGTGATATGGAGTGGTATAATCTCTAACAGTGTGGTCTAATCTCTAACAGTGTGATATGGAGTGGTATAATCTCTAACAGTGTGATATGGAGTGGTATAATCTCTTACAGTGTGATATGGAATGATCAAATCTCTAATGGTATTTTCTGATATTATAAATTAGTGTTTATATCTTCGAAATGGAAAATGCATAGCACCAATAATATATCAAATATTGTGAAGAGTTGCTATCATATTGTGACAAAATAGCTAGAATATATTCAGTAGTATACTGTCATAAACAATGTACAACCAAAACAAATCTCCCTGATATTACCAATTAGTGTTGTTTTACCAACGTAAACATTCCAATACAGTGATATACTTATCTTGAAATGAAATGTAGTATGGATTATTCAGTTCTGTAAAAAGTACACCTAAAGCAGACATATTTATATATAGACCAGGAAGATGAAGTAGACTAGTACTGTATATATACATATTGATGACAGCCATGTGAAGTATGCCACTCCTAAAACCACACAGCCATGTTTGTAGGAGTCTTTCATTGATTAGTTAACTTTCTTTTTCAAACTAAACTTAACATTTTAATGTCAAATCAATGATATGATGTTTGGTGTGGTAAATTACAACATGTAATTCAAACAAATGCGAATTCATTCAAAACTCTCCAAGTGAGAATTGCGGTGGATGAGTTAAGTATACAAGACTTACCACCTGATGATTTTGCTAACGTCACTTCCAGGTCAAAATTTCACCTCTGATGTCATAAGAAACATGATCAATGAAGTGTGCGAATGAGCCAAATATACGTGTATGTTTTATGCATAGCTGAACAGGTAAACAAGTCGCACCTGTGTTTAGTGTATATATGATGTCTGGAAAATTATCAATAGAAAACCTATTTCTTAATTATCTGCCAACAAATTTTAAAGTTTCTTCACATAACCGATAGTTACAAAACTTCGATACACATTTTCTAATAAAATTACGAGCGCACTGAATTGTTACACCTTTAAAATTACATTCCATGAAAATAAACTGACATTAAAATAGTTGAAATAAACTCCTTTCCTTTGACTGAACAGCTAAATTCTTATCGGCTTCAGATGTTCACATATTTAATGTAATCGTAAGGAATTTTGTCTGTTTTTTTAATAAAATGCACTTGAATGCCTTGTTACCATGAAGGCATTTTGCTGATATAATTAATGTATTCAGTAATGATAAAATCACATTCAGCTATTGAAAATATATTATAAGTTGTGTATTTGGGTTTTTCATTTTCAATAAATTATAATAATTTATTTCTACGTCATTTGCACACATACACACTTAATATTGTGTCCGAACCATGATTACAGGTCATTTCATGGAAAAGCAGGTTACATGAAAGTGGAGTGAAATATAGTTCCTTTGACAATATGATAATACTTTGTTAAATTATCAATATTTTTGTTTATGTCCTCTATATTCATTTATTATATTTTTGCCACTGAATAATAGGAATATAACAATTCGTTTTTTAATTTACCATTACGTCAGTGATTTAATCATTTTTCCTCTGATGACTTTCGTAGAGTTGACCAACCAGAGCGAGGCTATCTAGTCACAGCAATGAAATTCTGCCATACCCAAGAAATATATATATATATATATGTTATTCAACAGATAACAATTAGATATCCTCTATATCACACTTGAGGAGACTAATCATACAAAATATGGGTTTATCACATAGGAAGCATAAAGTAATAATACGATGTAGTACATTGTAATGATAATCGGAACCCTAATTGAACGAAGTGTACATATCAGGTATACTTTGATAACGAAATAATATAAGATTATTCTGTATGTCAAAATAGTGCGACGGTTGTAGAGGTAGACATAAGTTATCGCATAAATATCGAAGCCAACTACAATTGAGAATATATATAGATTAATTTGTTCATATTGATAACATTGTTTATATAACATTATTGTGAGAATTTCATATCATATCCTGACCATCTACTACAATTAATACGATTGTTGTTGTAATATATCAAAATTAAGCCGGAACATCATTCTCTTAATGCTATTATATACTTGTTGTTGTCATTGTGTTTTGATCTTCCTCAACAATGACATAATAATTTGACATTAAACTATTAATGGGTGTCTTCTAAAGTATAAGTCTCGATTCGTTCGATGTGGTGTGCTATCAGGTTAGAAATTCATTCATATTTTTTCATATATAAAATTACCTCAGCTTTATTTAACACATAAATTATTAAAGCATTTAAATAGATAACGTTATAATATATTTCTCCCATTGTCATAATATAATTGATGGAAAACATGGTTTTTTATTGTCTTCATCAAAATATGTTTTTCTTGTGATGTCTTGAATCTTTCGATTAATGTCCTCAAGTTTAGTCTGTATAGGGCTCTTTCATTATATCAAATGTTCTCAATATCATAAATGGCATAGGTAATATTTATGCGTAATATCAATTAATTTACATCAATGCCTGAAAATGAATTATATGTCCACCCACTATCGCGGTCAATTTTTAGAATAAACGTCCTCATTGTTTTTAATATGTGTATAGTTATCATAACGATAAAAAATACATTTACTTTGTTTCCTAAACAGACCACAACTCAATTTTCCTTGTAATGTGCCCAATGTATAGACGAGCTGTCACAGAAGCAACAACAACTTGCTGATCGAAAAACACGTTCATAACAGTGACACTTTTACAAGCTATCCAATATTTCACCTCGTAAACAGATCTAGGCACGGCCAAAATCCGTTAATATATACAGTAAATATTCACAATTGCGTACGTTTTTCACTTTGTAAGCCTTGATCAATGCAAGCAAACCATCTCGCGTTGTTTAATTAGAAACCTGTTTGTTACAACGAAACAGGTATAGTATCAAGAATCATGAACAAAATATATACATGTCAACAAAATCTTAATCCAAGCTCAAATTTCTTAAAACTAGGCCAGATAAGAAGCAAAAGAAAGATTTACACAGAGACGCTTTAAAAGGAAAAGGAAAAAAAGACCAGATGTTCCGGAAGAGAAAGAGTCCTCTGCTTCATCGGCAACACCCGCCATTTAAACCTTTGTAAATTCAAGTAAGTGTTCAGCTTCATATCTCACAAAGAAACAGAATATTTCTTAATAAGATCAATCTTGCAACCATCAAACTTTTTCATAATTTTCATCAAAATACTTTCTTTGAAATCCTGTGTTTCGAGTTTTTCTGTCAGTTGATTGATAACTTCTTGCACGAAAATTGTAATAATGGGAACAGACCCTTGAATATCGAATCAACTGTCACATGTAAACACCATAGATTGGGGCGTCAGAGATATTGCTATCCAGAAATGGAACAATCACAATATGGAAATTGATATCATCATGTTTATCATACAGCTTGGTGGAAAGCAATCATGTTGGTTTAGTTTTGTGTAAAGGACGAGATAATCAGTTGATGCAGAAGAGCGTGTCGTGTCTGATTTCCACCTTTGGTTGGTATAAACCATGGACATGGTCAATAACATTCTTATTGTTTAAAGACGAGACGTCATCAATATATCTTGGAGTGAAATTAAATGACTTTGCAAGGTCTTTTTGACCTGTTTCGATAAGCTCTTCAATAAATTCAGCCTCATATGAAAACAAACACAAGTCAGCCAACAGAGGGGTGCAGCACAAAACTATTGTCAACCAAAAAACTCGATAACTTTGATGGTTTCGTCCTGAGTATATTTCTTCTTTTATTTGCATAAAGTTTTACGAAATACGCTTCAGTATAGCTCAAAACCATATATTTATATCACCGGTCACCTTTCGTTTAGAAGCAAGCTCTCATAACAAGAGAACGAAGGCGTTCCTTCAGTTAATAATGGGTATGGTGGTGTACATGGTGGAAAAATCAAATGTTCTTACAGAAGAGGGTGTTCAAGATTGGTCAAAAGCTCTTTGCATTTCTTCAAACTTTACATACCATTAACTCCAATTCGTAAGTAAATAGTTTCACAATAAGACTGTAACCCAGATTTGCTAATATCTAGAACTGTGGTTAGTGGTTTAAACAAAGACTTGGTTGAACAACTAGACAGACCTGCAACTAAAAGCTGTATATATGTTTTCTTGTAGGAATCCAATATAAACGGGAGTCCGTATTCTTATCATTTATAGGCAATCGAAACGTTTCTAATTCCGAAGAATGATCATCCAGCGATTTATCTTTTGAAAGACTGCATAATGTATAAGTGGGGTTCCCTTCGTATCAAGCAAGTCCAGTTCGTTTTGTATACAGAAAATTTAATAAAGCTTGCAAACAAGGATCAAGGTATTGGAAATCTTAGCTGCAGACATCTGCTGATAACGTACCTGTTATGTAAGTCTTGATGTGTGGATTTAACATCAGGATTGAGGAAAGCTGACCCGCGTATTGTTTGAGCTGCAGATGGACCAAAAGGATTTAACCAACACAGATAGTGAATCCAACGCAGTTTGTTCTCTTGTTTAGTTTTCAACAGAATCCACAGGTGTCTTATATTTAGGACCATTCATAAAAAGAATCTCGACGCCTTAAACTTTAAATTACAGTTACTATGTGCCCAGTTTGGCCATACGAGCTAATCTAGGACTAGTTCTAAGGTCATCTACATTCAGTTGCTGCAATGCTGTAATGTAAGATTTTTTTTTTTTTTTTTTTTTTTGTAAATTGGAATGTTAGCTTGAACATTTTGAAATATTGTAAAATATTTTGGATAATTATAGCTTTCACCTCTTTAATTACAAACTGTTGTTAATAAGAGTGAGAGTGAGAACTTCTCTTTAGCTCGATTTGTTGAGCGTCAGACTAATAAGCCAGTGGTCCCGGGTTCGATTCCTAGTGGAAGCATTGAAATAAATAATGACCTCTGTTATATGTCTTTTGTACAATATTCTTATTGCACAAGAAAATGGAATAGTTCCCAAGAAGATCGTAAAGATCACCATAAGATTCATCCTATCAACCTGTATATCTCAAAGCCTTGCGTTATTTGTTATCATTAGCTCTTACGGAAATCGTGAATTTGGGTAACAAATAATATTAGCGCTACATAAAAATATGTGGAATTATCAAGGTGGTTCGATAAAAAATTAAGGGCAGTATTTCATTGATTTAGATTAGATAATATCTGGTCCGTGCAAGGTTCGGCATTATAGCGGAATTCCTGTTATAATTCCAAGTTACTTCTACTTGTCGTGTTAGTTATTGTCCGATTAGAGATTCACTTATAAGACAGTCACAGGTAACATTCAAAAGACTTTACAGGTGATGTCGTTATACACGTTAAGTTAAAGTGCAAAAGAACAATGGATGACATCATAACTGTGTTTTAAATCAAGAACACAATTAACTCATTATATATATTATAAGAGGAAACAAAGATAGGATTTCAAATAATTTACAGCTATGTTTTAAATTAACAGACACCATTAACTCAAGGTGTTTATTATTACAGGAAACAAAAGTATTATTTCAAATTCAAGTATAATAGTTTCGAGAGCACATGTATATGTACTGCTAGATGAATAGTAAAAGTAAAGATATATTTGTCACAGCAAGTATACGCATTACCTAGGTCTAGAGTTGAAAAATTACCACTCGGAGCACTATTTAATTAACATACACATCTTCCAATGTAATATTCATACTTTAAAACAATAAAATGTGTGAGTGAGCTATCCAATACTTATCTCTGCAACAAAGACAGAAATTAGTGAAGAAGAATACAAACAGTATACACGAGTACATAGACTGAAGTAATATAGAGCCGAATATCAAAGCTATTTTAGATGTTCTAAAATCGGAAAAATAAAAGCATTAAGATAGTGCCACAAGAAGGAACACAAAGACACAAATATGAAGGTAGTACGATTATGCAATTCCTGTGACACCAGTCCTAATACACTAAACTTACACTGTCAGTAATTTCATATCAATAGATTGGTATATGTATGGTGCATAAATGGTGTCAGTACAAGAATAATATTAACCATTTGGACATTTTGATTCGATGAGCATAGCTCATATTACAGAAATGTATTCTGGAGCTTCAATTACATCATTTTACCTGGCCAAGTGTCGCGATTTTCGTTGTCGGAAAATGACTCCAAGCAAAGGGGTTTCGAGGAAAGTAGACATGAATATTATGGGGAAGTCTTACGGTCGTTATAATTATATCAATGAACAATAGCATAGTTTCTTGTGCGTTAAGAAGTTGAAAGTTGATGTTGGTTAGTACACCTGCTAGTTCCATTGTTATATACCGTTTTCTCCTTTAGGACATGATTAACTTTGAATGACCAAGCTTCACATGGCTGTCGTCAATGAAACAGCAGATGATAACCTTTTTCAGAACACCATGTTTTTTTCTCCTTGTACTTTTTCAGTCGTCCACGTGTTAATCTTTCTTTGAATCATATTTTGCCCAAGTTTCATGAAATTGGAGTTTGAGTTAAGTTCCTGCTGCTATGCCTGTCTTTCTGTCTGGAACTATTGTGCCTTTGTTCTTGTTTGCCTCTGTGCGTTCTTCCATCATTGTGCTTTAGTGTCTTTTTATACTCATGTATCCTGGATATCTTAACAATTTATGTTCTTGTTTATTTGGATGACCTTCGAGTGTTGATAATCTGTATATGTTACTTAGTTCCTGTTTCCAGATAAACCTTGAAATTTAAACAAGTCGTGATAGGCTGTCGTATGAATATCTATGCATTCGTTCCAATATAAAGTGAATATTTAACATGTATCTTATCAATATCATCGCTACCTTTAACCTGTGTTTATATGTGTACTTTATAATTAGTGTCACATTTGAAATCATTATCTTTTAAATTAAGATTTCTTTAATTACTTCGTATACACCAGTATGTTGCAACAATGATGGCAATTGTGTTACCACAGCGTAATATGCTTTTATTTATTTAAGACAGTCGTTCTAAAACATCTGTAAATTAGATTGCATGACTTAATTGTTAATTATAAGGACAGGATATTGCATAATATACAAGTTTATTATTGGCTTACTACTTTAATATCTGTTTCATTTGTATAATACTTATGGAACCTATTTGGCGAATGAATATTTGATAAAATCCTTCGTACAAAGTGTACACAGTATATACACAAAGGACCTGCACCTTTCAATACAAATTCAATACAATAACGTATAGTTACCAATGACGCCAGGAGTGAATAAAGTATTAAAACACAAGACGCGTCACAAGAAAATCACAACTGATAAAAAGGGTTAAATTTTGAATTAGTTTCTTAAATATCCATAAGTTCCGTCCTTCTATTGTATATTTCTCTCCTGTATATTTAGGTAACGCTTAGCAAGAGAATACAGACTTCATCATTGGCTTATTTGATAAAATATCTTAGCTGCTGAAGAATGTTGTTTTCGTCTAAGACTAAGTCAACTATTTCCACAATTAAATCAATTTTGATAATGATGTCAATAACAATCACTATCAATTATTTAATTTGTACTTGACAATCGTTTTGAATTGATTTTTTAACTGTAAAGTATTTTTCGAGTTAGCAACCTCCCTATTCCGTGTTATAAATCAGATTCTTCCATTGATTCCTGCGTTTCGAAAAAGTAATAGAAAACGATACATCTATGTGATGAAGCTTGATTCGTGCTCGGAGTCAAAATGTGTATTGAAAAGTTATATTTACTTTGTGTCGTTTGTACAATCCTTTTATTGTATATTTATGATACAATAACCAAATTACATATTTACTTGAAATTATTATCTTTTCGAAAAGTTGTATTTGCTGCAACTGGTATGTAAAACCCACTACACTGTACCTGAAATAATATCAGCCATGCCTTTATATAGTTACTTAACCTACCTTTGTCTGGTTTGTGTAGGTGAATACAAACCATCAAATTGTAATTCATTAATGCTGGACTAGTATTCTCCATGTCACATTATGTAAATGTTATACACTAAATCAATCACGCGAACATATTTTATTATTCTACGAAGGTGAGAAAGGAATAATTTTTATATTTGTGTCATAATATTCTCATTGTTCTTCATTGTGAACTACTATTTAACAACTACTGAAGTATTGGGGTGAGGATAAGTAGTTGAAGTGCGCTTTCACAAGACCCCACAGTAATACAGTGTTTAATCACTGTTGAAGCACCATACTGTATCGGTTGTTATCTGAATCCTAGAGCAGAATAAGTGAACGTTACCATCTAGTGCCTTATTTGGAATCAATTATATATTGTGTAAGTACAATTTAGTCCTCTTAAAATTTATGTATCAAAGCAAGGGGATTTCGTTGTGTAGAGAAGGTACCTGGTAATGCCTAAACCTGAAAACCATTACCTCCTATATGATGGTTATATGACGTCATCAAGTGTTGTTCAATGGAGTATTTCGATCTTTCGCAATTGACAGACACCGCAAATAATGACTTCCGCCGGAAGACATTAAGATCCTCAATACGCATGCTTGTAATTGTACGGCGTTTCCGTTGTATAGGTATAATGAGACATCTCTCAGGTTTTCAGATTTTCTCTGTCTGAAAAAAATGCGTATGATACCTATAACGTCTTGGATTGGTCAAATTAATTGCACTTTTTTTTACTTCTCGGAACGTTCTGTCAAAAACGTCCAAAGAAGCTTATACGCGAATATCATCCATATTCAGTTTCAACTGCAACATTTATCCAGCTTCGTCTGACTATTTTTCTCAAAGATGAATTGGTTTGAAGGTTTTCCCAAGGTTTTTTGAAGTGGATATTGTTATTTATGTTTTACAAATTTTAAGAATGCTAATTTCTATCCCATGTAAAATCGTTACAATGAACTAAGATCGAGTTATTAAACCTTTAGAAATACCTTCATTTTTCATCAGTTTCATCTGAAATATAAAGGGAATGGGGGATGTCGCATTTCATGGATTAGGTTTCAATGATTATTTTGATTTTTTTAATGATAAAGTGACTACAAAAATATCAAAAGAAAAACAAATACAATTGTAAACACCACCAACATATATCAGAGAAACCGAGGAAGTGTGGCGACGTCTTAAGAAATCAAATTTATCCACCCGTAAGTATACAGCAAGCGGAATACGAACAATTGTCAAAAAGCGAAAAACCAAATTCTGTTGACCGCTCTTTGGGAGCCAAGAACACAATAAAACAGATTCAGGCATACCTTGACAAGGGCTGTAACATTATATTATCATATGCACTTTGGCTTATTAACCAATATTACCGACTTCTGCCGAACTGTTAGTGTTCCATGTCTCTGGTGATATTACTATTATTATTAGCATTATCACCCTGAGTGAACTGGGTCGTCATTGTCATCACACATGTTAGAGACGGCTAGCCAGACAAAATATCCCGAAGCCATCTTGCACAATTAATTAGTGTACGAGAAAGATGCCGGAAGGAAGAAATTACACCTATATATATAAATATATAACCATCTGATGTATACATGGCCTAGTGCCCGGGGTGCCGTGAGAACTATATCGGAGACAATGTACTTTAACAAAGGCCTACATCACAAGCTCAGCCTTGCTTGTGGGAGTTTTGACACATCTACATACCCCTCCAAGGCATTCTGGATCCTTTTGCGACTCGCGAGCCTTCAAGGCAAATTGTCAACCGTACGCAGTGTGAAGGTGAAGTAAGTATATGAATGTAAGGTAAGCAGTCTCATAGTTGCCATTCATACGAGTCGTCAGAAAGCACGTTCGTCCTATGTTGCCTTTGGGCTTTGTGTACAAATGTGACAACATCGCCCGTAGGATATGTCTGCGACATTCTGTTTTATTCACACTGAATAAGCATTTTATCTCTTCGAGTTTTTGCCCCTATGATGATATTAAAAATCGACAATATTAATTAGCATACTTATATTTCCCCCTTTTAGTTCATGCAATAAAACCGGAAGTCAACGCTTTAATCAATTATTTCACTTAGATGTATATACAAACGCTTCATCACTTTAAATATAAGTGTTTGTAGAGATGCATTCGTCATTACATTCTTTAAGCGCAAACCAAAAGAAACGTATTAAATATTTTCTTAATGGAATCTAATTTTAGGTCGAATGAATAATATACTAAATGAATAAGTATTTGGATCAGCATGCCAGATAAAAAAAACTGCTTTAAGATCGGCGCGACTTCGATCGAAATGCCGGAAGGAACATTACTATGAAGTCATCAGGTGCAGAATCACATTATAACCATATGCCTCGGTTCGCCCTTCATCATGACGTTCAAATCGGAACTAGGCCGTATATTCATCCATGGCGGGACCGAGTTCTGTCAGTGACACGCTCTGTTCTGAAAAGTAGCACCGATATAGATTCATAACCGGTAACTTGTATGAGATCCACATAAATAGTTATTTATCTGCTACAGTTAGGTCTATTTCAAAGTGTGATTTTTTGCAAAATTAGTTGATAAATAATCAACACAAAGTAGTGTTCTAAAACAACATTTGCATTGTACTCGCAAAAAAAATCAGTGCGATGCGTTCGCGTCATTATAACTTGCCGGTTGTCTGTCTCCCCTTAAGGTGTAATCATGTGCCAAGGAAAAGAAACCCAATTAGCTCAAATCTGCTGCCTCTTAGGAAGATTTAGTCACATCTGTCGTGGCTGTAGTAATATTCCCTTACCACAAAAACATCAGGACATGGACAGCATGTTCTTGAGACTAACTAGAACTTACGAACGATGGTGTAATGTGCTTGGCACGCGCTCAATTTATATCTTTTTAAAAACACAGATCAAACCAGATTGACCAATATCTAGCATTAACAGAGTATGATACATAGAATTATCTGGGGAACATATTTCACAAGTGTATAAATAAAACAACACATTGCAAAATGGTTTTGTAGGAAATAAACATCACGATATTTGGTTTTTCTTTTTTTTCACAATTTTTTGACATAAAAATTATACCATTAATGTGGGAAAATTGCGAGTACACCATCTCAGACTCAAGATGGTAACATAAATAGTATTCGTTAATATTCATCGACAGCTGAATTAGACAAAATTATTTTTAGCTTTCCTCTTCTTCTGTGTGTCCTAATTATCCCACTATCTTCATTGACGTGCTAGACTGCTTCAGACCAATGAGGTTTTTGCCGTTTGACCGTTTGAAGAACTTTGTTCATAATACATTCACGACCTTCATAGTTATAAATGTATGATGTTGTCCTATTCTAAGTCTATGTTTTCTGTATAGGACGAAAGCCAATAACACAATGCTGGAACGTAACTTAGAGTAAGTAAACTTACAGCGTAATTTACGTGATCAGTGTTAAGAGACAGGCTTAGGTGTTCTGTTAAAAACACACGAATAAAGCGATATGAACATTGCTTGTGTTCTGATGTATGTGGTGTCCGTCCAGTTACTTATATATACTTGATTTGTATAGTGTGTATGCTTTAATACGTTTTGACTGACATACTTAATGGTTACCACATTATGATTGTAAAGGGCGACTGATAATTTTTTCCTTGTAATAGGGTTTTTTCTTGACACCATTTATTCCGGTATTTGTTAATCATAATCACTTATTAACCGGTTATTGAATCATGGGTATATCCTAAAAGCATCAGAAATGAGCACCCACTATACACACACAAACACACCCTTCTGGTATGCCATCATCATTTTTCAGTTAAAGAAATTGTATGGTGACTGTAGCAAAAATCCGACGGATACTTACTCACGACTTACATACATGTTTTGCAAAGTCGCCATTCATAAGTCGTCTTGATTTAACAAGGCCAGTGCATGATCAGCTGCTTCAAAACGTTTGATTTATTTTACCACTGTTGTGGCGGATCAAGAGGTTGGCATGTTTCGCCGACTCAAAAGCAAACGCCTAAATATGCACTTGCCCGTACGATAGCTATAAATCAGGCACTGATTTTACTACCCGTTAAGCATGTATAAAACTTCATTGTTGTTGACTATATAGAATCACACGTTTGAAAATCGTCGCCATTTTATCCCGTCTTGTTGAATTTCATCCTCCAAAGAGATGACATCTGAAGAAGACTCCTGAGGGAGTAGCAAGCACAAAATGATAATAGGCGTAAACACGTCTCGTGTAAAAGTACATAATAAAGAGTGGAAATGAACATTAGAATGAATACAAACAGATGTTTTCGTATGTACATTTTTAAAGTTAACTTTATGTGATATGATTATATCCTTTCAGAAAAAGGGTTTAGATTTTAATCAATTGAGAGAACTACAGAACGTACAGGTGATGTATGTAACAATTGCAATAACGTAAGTCATGATACACGTATCGCAATAGATAACCTTTTATAAACAAGTAGTTTTGTTAATGAGGTGCAAGATAAACATAATAAAAACAGCATTGGAATGTTTACTTGGGATTGAATGTGAAAGTGGCCTTTGAGTCTGCTGTAAGTGTGGCAATACTATTTTATCATAACGAGGATCATAACACTTACCGTTAATATGCATAATCTAGAATTAAAGACACGTTGCCTTCTGCTCTTTACTGTATACTACATACGTTACCATTACGAGCTGTGTCGTTTCCTGAATGCAGAAGAAACGGCTTTCTTACACATAGGTTGTTCACAGCATCCTGTACCACGAAAAGATTACAAGTATGTTGTTAAAGTTCATACGTTTCGGTAAGTAGTCTCAGTTAACTACCTCGGCATTTGAAATTGTTTTAGTTGTTGAAACATGCGAGATATCCGACTTTTCTTCATTGGGTAGGAATTAACATGATGTTGGTACCGCCTTTTCTCCCACAGTAGCTTCTTTCAGTTTCTGTGACTTGTCAAGAGTTTTGCGTCGGTCTTTTAAGTTTTTGCCCATGGGAGTTGTTGTGCAAGAGTGGGTTGTAGACTATTTGTGGCCTCCTAAATTCCTCAGTAAGCTTTTGACGTTGCACCATTATAGATAGAACATTTCTCCTCTGAGATTTCATACATAATTGTGTCTGCGAGTTTATACATTCCAACATTGGAGGTACATATAGGGAGGCAGATTCAGGAGATTGTACAAAAGATAAACATGTTTATGTAAGAGAGCTGCCAAAATCGGCATGACTGTGAGCAGACACGTCTTTGTTGGACGTTGTAAGATCACACGAAGAAAATTACAGATCCTACTTAAAATCTAGTTAAAACATTTTCCGAATCAATTTGGTGTCAGATGTACCTGTTTCATGCACTGAGGAACTACTTCCTAGTTCACCATAGTGCAAAGTAGCTGTGATGTCATATAGACTTTCCATCCCCACTATCAAGGATAAGCTTAACTTGAAAATCTGTTCCGTCTAATCCTTTATCTAATTTCCGCTTGTGTTGCTGCATTCCTCATATTTTGAAAATGGCCATTAATGCTCCCCACTGTACTCGTTATTGCATAGGTCACAGCTCTTATCTGTTGTGCTGGTTTGGCGCGGTTCTGCCAGTTGGCTGAATTTTGTTTTTTTCCCTAGTCTTCACTCATGTCTTAAATGGTACCAATCGTGAAATCGTTGTTCTCGTAGGTAGATATATGAGGGTTCCTGTGCTGTATGAAGACAGAATATAATATTTTCGGCCGAATGTTCATGTTTGCATTATCTTGTTCCTAATCATTCCCCTGGTTCACAGCATCCATTCTTATTTGCCTTCGCAACTCCTTTCTTTTCGTTTTTGTCGGAATTATGGTCTTTCAAAACTTGCCACAGTTAATTTCTGATAGTAGAATAGTTAATGATAATTCGATACCATAAAATTATCTTTATTTTAAATCAAATGTAGTCAACAAGTTCAACCTAAGCTCTGAAGAGCTTGCATTTCGACAAACGTTGTTAATAAAAATCATAATAAGTAAAAATATAACAAACTAAAAGTCTCGCGGGAATGTTCTTAAGTTGATAAGCACTGCACATACATTGACACAAATTCATAAGTATAGCAAATTATAAGCTAATGGTTTGGTATCACTAGAGATAGCTATACAATGTGTAATGACAGTAGCACAAAATGATTAAACAAAATTCAGTACATGCTAAAAGCAAGAACCAAATGCATGTCATACGAAGTATCACACAGTAAACTAAACTGATTACTGCTGGCAGACTGTAGATGTGTTATTGACCAATTAATGGTCCTAAGATTGACACTTGAGGTACACCCTTCAGACTTTCTTGTCAGTTACTATACAATTGACCAAGTTTGGTTTGTTTTTGTCTGTTACAGAGGTAGCTATTAGTAGTCTGACGCCCTCTTTGATAAGGTATAGTTAACGACCGTAAATGGCTCTTGTACAAACAGAAAAGTGTGATTCTTTTAAGATTTTTTTAGTTATGACGATTACACGGTTGTGAATTATACAAATCAAGGCCTGAATAAAGACCAAAGCACAGGTTGCTACAATTTTGTGTATCGACAACAACATATACAAAAATAAATTGATATGTAGTCAGAACGTTTATTACTAGAAAATATATGTAAAGGCTAGCACTTCAGACACTTTGTAAGTTTTCGTCATGTTTATATGTTTAGTCACACAACAACAATGTATAGCAGTATGTGTCATTCAACCAAGCTTATTTAATTACTTCTATTTATTGTTGCGTGGAGTTGCAAATATAATTATATCCTTAAATGACTTTATTAATTATCTTGAGGTCCAGAAAGATATCTTGGTAAGGTTGTTTTTATCGTAAACTGTACCACGCTAAATAGCACTCCACGCTTCTCTCCCTCATACTAGGAATATCCCGACATGTTCTAACGTCATTTCACAAATATGTACATCAATATTCAGGGACACGAATCCCTCCTAACTAAAGTCATTTTCCATAACGTTGAGACTGAAATATAATTTGAATTCGATGTTAAAGGAAAATTTTAAATGTCTGATCCATAATTCTAGGCAGACAGAGAGATTCTGTGACCTTGATTTCAATGTCGTCTGCATGTTGTCGAAGAATCGGGTTATCTTTTAGACAATCAGTTTTTTTCAGGAAAGACTTGATACTTTCGTTGAAGGAAAAGATGTTGTCGAAATAATGCTGTGTTATCATGTACTTACATCCGCGTACTCGGATTTTAAATTCTAACATGTTTAGGGCGAAGGCTTAGTGACTTCTTAAGGACTTCGACTTTCTAAGACTTTCTATTGGTAAACATTACATTACAGCATATTGTGTAGGACATTAACTGCGTTGAAACAAGGCTTTCATGGGACTCATGTCATACGTAACAGAGAAACCCAAACATGCTTTATGCCCCCCAAAATGTTCGATACTCCACGTATACCATATTGATGCTACTGGTAGTACGATATGCGTGCTTTACTTGGAAATATTAATCTATTACTAGACAACAAAACAGAATCTATTAATTGTAAGACGACATAAGGTGCAATTGGATCATATTTAATTGTTAGCAACAATGATTTTCATTTCAGAAGAATAAAGTTTTATTTGAAATTGAAAACCTACATTTACAAGTATTTTTACAGGAGTGGTTTGGGTTCCTGAAACCCAGAACTCTATATTGTCCTTTATGCTGTCTTGTGTTTGTATCAAACCGTAACGAGGGATGGTGAACGCGCCTGTTATGGGACGTACCAATATCTATGAACACCTGTATCTGACCATAATTCGACTTTCAGACCATCACTGTGTCAAGTTGTCAAAAGTCTAACAAATAGTATTATTTCAATGGCATCAAAATGTTGTAATGTCAGAATTATTCTTATTCAAAAATTGAATGTGTTATGTCTGTTTTTAATTATAACAGTGATTTACAACGTTGATATTCACCTTGTAGAAACTAGATCGCCTCTCTTTATCATTAATTTACATGTAGAACACAGAGTGTGAACCACGTGTTCCATCCAAGCCTGTTCATATTCATGTCCAGTAAGACGAGGCACAAATAAGCGATAAAACACTGGCAGGGTCATAACTGTTTTTATTTACGCCAGGAAAATGTCTTGGCTTGATATGTGATTTATGATACTATTTTCACATTGACAATAAATAGCCTTGGTCAGCCAGAATGGTATGTCAGTGGGAGAGTGTCACATGCATTAGGAACTCGTACTCACTCATCAGATTTTGACCTAAATAGCTGTCTGTCATAAGTACACTATATCACACAATCGGACTTCTTTTGTCACTTGGTCGACTGCTGTACATTCCTCAATATGAAATACCCTAAGCAGTATTGTCATGGTCTTGCGTTAGGCATGGTTCTGTATAACTAACTCGGGTGTGATTCTGTACTGATGATGTTATGTAGAAATCCAGCAGATTAGGCATTAAACCTTAAAGGCAGAGTAGATATGATACATATAACACAAACATACAAGTTACAGAGTGAAAATAGCGTTTTTTGTATTTAAATTTTATTGACAAATTGTTTCACATACCAAGCTAAATTTCGGACAGGTTTAATTTCCCGTCAAACACAATCAATTATGCATTTTACCTAAATTTCGCATCATGTGTCAAACGGACTTCCGGCGATGATGTATGAAGAGGTGTCAAAGACAACGTAACCGGAAGTTTACATTAATTGAAATATCTTGAAGACCGCTCCCCTAGAATAACCTAGCAAAAAATGAAGTGTCTGTTCCCATAAAATTCTTATCTCCATTATTTCAATGTCTGAACTTAGTAAAAGAATGTCATGGTTGTCTCACATTGATATTTATCCCCAATCAATTGATGTCCGTGCGAATCAAACACTTTCAGTTCTTCCTTGTTCCCACTACCAAAGATAGTTATCCAGTATATTATAATGATATTACTCAAACTGCTTTCCGAAAAGACTCGTCTCGGTGAACTTTACGTCTAAACCTGTGTTTATATGTTATATATACGTGTTGGATATTGCAGTATCCTGTCAAAATTGCCCATGTACTTGAGATCACTAACCCGGAAGCCCTCGGGCCTTTGTGTATCGAGCTAATGGTGAATTACTCGAGCAATATAGCTTGTTAAATCACCGGAATTCGGCAGCAATTTAGTGGTGATTATACGCTCGCTGAATATCCTCTCTAACGTTGAAGGTACAGAACATGTAATCCAAAAAAATCATTTTGATCATGCCACATATTGTGAGATTCATTTGAAAGGAAACATCGATTTGCCAAGCAATTTGTATCGTGAAGACTAAAAGGCAGAACCGATTTCTGCTTTTGAGTTTCATTTTTTTTATCATATATTTAAGTTTATCAGTATTTATGTGCTTATCTACATAATTATTTAATGAAAATCAGATAAAATATAAATATAGGAATCATGTCACGATTTCAACGGCATTTTTGTATCATGATAACAACTTCTTTATAACATTCTGTTTATTTATTTATTTATTTATTTTTTTAAAGGAGACCGTCTCAAAACTGACAAAGAAAATGGTGATTAACACAGCCGAGCAGACATGTTTGTGATTGTGAGGTCAACTGTTATTAAACTTTCATACAAGCAAATCTACTTAAGACTGATGTGTACCAGTGGTGTGTCATGTTCTGATAAAATTCTAACAAATTACTTTTGCTTTATCTTAATTTTCTCTTTAATTACCTTCTATTAACTAAAGCTTCGGACTACGACTCCAGAAAATCCTACCACCTGCTTGTCCATGGAGATGATTAATAGCCACCAACATTGTTTTCTGTTTACAAAATTCAGAGGTTACTGTCGTGGATACAAGTAAATGCATTTTCATGTGTGAAGTAGATCTGGTGATCTATCAATTGAATGTTCTACAAATACCTTTGTAGATAAACTACCGTTGTTTATCATAGATATCAAATGATATTGTTGGTCTCATGACGAATGTGGTGTGTTCATTACATACGTCAATTATTGTATTATTCTTGTAAACAATTATGATATGCCTTTTATCCTGTAAACGATTATGACAGGGCGTATTTCTGTAAACGGAAAGAATAGGCCTCATTCTTGTAAACAATAAAGAGATGCATTACACCTGTAAGCTATCATGATCAGGCTTAATCTCCGCAGTATATCGTATCATTTTTGAATTCATTTATACATAGTACGATCCCTGTAAACACTAATAATTACTTTCATTTGAGTACACAGATATACTGAAAAATAAACAATTTTAATGCAAACTTTTATCTCTATTATTTCTGAAAAAATAACTTCAGCATTTTTGAGTCATTCAACATCTCGGCATTGTCTAAGTGAAGCACAGACAGGAGGAGTCAAATGGTAGTGTACAAGAAGTCAGTGTAAGTAATCGGTCGGGATCAGAAAATAGAAACGTTACATTTTCGAGAATTTTTTTTTAAATTGCTATTTGTTGACGGCTTTAGATAAGTTCATTTGTCATGTTTAATCACAACAAGACTTCTATATTTTGTATGTTTAATGTTTGAAAATATAATGATGACTTATTTTTCTCAAATTTGCATCAGTAAATCAATTTTATCCAGAACTTTCTGCATCGTTAAATAATTTGTGAGTATTAAACTTTACCATACAAACGGTGTCAATTTGAACAGATAATGGGGAGTTTCCACATTTTAAGTAATAAACACGTTTGTTAATGGGCTGGGTTTAGCATTTTGATAAAGTTTGTATATTTTCAAATTTTACTTGCGGTACTTATTTGCTGGGGTAAAAATTGTCTTTATATATTATATGCGAAGCGTCTTTTTTCCGTGACACCTACTTAAATCTTGTCAAACACATCCAAAACCTCAATGGTAATCTCTGCAATGTTGACTGGCAATTGTTTCCTTGATAATTCAGATTTCTTTTTGTCTAACTTCTTGTTTTGTTAAATATGATCCAACACAACCATAGCTCTGGGCTGTGTACTTTTTACGGATATGTAAATAAAATAAAAAAAATCCTCCGTGTTTAATGTTAAACGCTCTTTTCTAATTACTGTAACAACTACAATGAATAGTACAAAATGGACCTATTTGTGTAAACTGACTCCAATACCTTCCACTTCACAAATAACCGTAAACAAGAAACGAAATTTCTAAACTTTATTAGGATTCGAATAACATCCTTTCCACTGTGAAATGAAATGGACGTGAATATATTTGATTTTGTCCACCTCTCTTACAGTTAACACCTGGTAAGAGGATTCATAAAAGACATCTTCATAGACACAATCTGTACATGTTAGAGGAATGTCTCTAGAAACTCCTTCAAGACATACACATCTCAAAATAAAACAGAGCTTCTAAATTCTCACATATATACTTAAATTAAAATGTACACTCTCGCCTTGCAGCTTGCTGAAAATTAAAATAAATGCGGCACAAACATGAACTTGGACTAGAGATTTAAATTATAATCACATAATAATAATTTTCAAAATAGTTCAATATACAACAAAATGGTGATACAATGACTATAGTATGTCGACCCGTTTACGGTGAGAGAAATCCGGAATGCTGAAGTAAAACTCTTTAACATAAATTGACTTTGAGCGACCTATGTCCGTCATCCTTTTACCACATAAAATTGACACCCATCACAATAGAAGTGATAATCTTTAATGTATTCATGCACAACGTGATATTGTCCACAATTTATGTCAGTGTATCTACTGTTATCGCCATTTCATGTATGGGAAATTAATATTGACAAAGCAAAATACAATGTATGATTTCTTTTTTTCAAAAATAACAGACCTGGATAAAGAGACAATTCGAAACACAAAAGGGCAGGACAAACGCAACATAATAGGCACTTACAACCCTCAGTGCTCCCAGGTCACATGCAACGAAAGTTCAAGGCCCCGACCTTCATGGGTAGTACCAAAAACACAATCGTAAAAAATTGCACTGTCGTTTTGTGGCATTTTATATGTCAAGTCATATTAATTCACATATTACGTCTGATTCCATTTTTGTCCGTTGTGGAAAGACACCTGGATTTCCTGTATGTATATCATCCCAATGTGAAATAACTTAATGACGTCACGGTTTTTAATTAAAACACGGCACCGTTTGCGTTTTAAGAATGATGAATTAATGCTACGATCAAGCACTTCTTTGACATTGAACCGGAAGTTCAGTTTTTTTTTTCTCCCATATCTTTTCATGGAAATATGACAACTACTCTCTTCTGTTTTCATCCTTTTCCTGTTTTGTCTTTCCATTATCTAATTGTCCACTGGGCACCTGAGCATTTTGAGATGTAGAGTAATTTTTGTCTAAAATTTTCAGCATCTCGTTCAGATAATTTTGAACTGCAGTCAGCGAGGCAACGACAGCTGGGGATCCGAATCCGTGAGTGATGAGACTGAAGTGGGTAAGGTGACGCTGGATACCGGGTTCTAGGATCATCTGTGGGCGGGTGTTTCCTAATGGAGACCTGTCCTGATTTAGTAGGTCCATGAACTCTTTGAGAATTTGTCTGAAAAAAACAATTACGAAAAAAACGTTAATTTTTCATTTTACATCATATTTAATGTGATACAATTCTATTTAATTATTTTTTTTCTTGAAATAACAATATTATCTTAACTATTTTTACATATGTATTTTCAATAAATAGATATAACAACAGGGAAATAAACTTACTTTGTGGCTAAAATCATATTTTTCCTGGTCATTTGGTCTGCGGGATCTGTGTATGTACGACAGTTGTACTCCGCGCATTGTCTTGATGGGAATTCCGTCTCGCACAGGTAGCCATAGTCACGAGCTAACCTCACGGATTCACCTGAAAAATACATTGAGAGATTAAATATTTTTACATCAGAGTAAGTATATGTAAATGCATAGAAAATGTTGAAATATTCTATATATATGTGCATATGTGTATACCTTTATAATCAACAGTTTATGTTATTAATAAGTCTATAATTGTTGATTAAGTTGCGGGAGTTGTGTGGAAGATGTGACGATGCTCATACAGAATATGTATTGCTTTATGCATGCTAGATTTAAGACTCATTAAGTTAGCGTGTATTTCTAGGACCTTGGTCACGCATGGGAGATTTCACTATCCCCATTTATCATCCGTGTCGTCGCCAGGAAAGCAAAATATTTTAGCCCAGTCGACCGATGATCAATGGTGAGAATACAGAACAGCCGTTTCATTTTCACAGAGGGTGAATCACTTTTAATGCAGTTGAAAATTCTAAAAAAAAATTTTTTGGGGGGATATTAGAAACTCGCCGATCAAATCATCTGAATATATTATTTAGAAGTATGTGTAATGCAAAATTAATTTACTGAGAGGTCTAAACGAAAGTGCCCGTTTCAAAGAAATAGGTGTCGTGGTGTATACCTTACGGTGAATTCGTCACAGGTAAGAGGTACATGTATGTACAAAACCACCAACTCACATTGCCACTCTGTCAACCATGGCTGTACTTCCTTACCTCACTGTTAAACTAAAACCTATAACTCGCTCATGTGAGACTTTGTAAATCTTATCAGATCGTTGAAACGGCAGAAAATTGAAAAAAGTTACAGCTTTATTCTCGGTAAATTTATTTAACCGTGATATACGTCGTGAAAATTTTTGTATTTAAACATTCTTGAGATAAATACATTTCAATTAAATTTACCTTCGACAAGCGACGTCAACAGGGTGACATTGGCTGCCTTCCTGCGTCCAGCGGGTAAACTCAACCCAATCTTGTCCAATTTGTCGCGGAGTGACCGTCCACCATTTTTAGACTTGGCTCTGGAAAAACGAAGTATTTATATTAGAATACAGTAGTAATGAACACAATTAATTCCATACTATTTACTAATCCACCTATTGAAAACGGTACTTGAAATTATCCAAAAAAATACTCTATATTCATTGACACGCATTAATACTTCAGTCAAATACACAATGGTAATATTTCATAACCAAACCCTTGATTCTTGAGCTTTAAAACGAAGAAATAATTCTGGTTACGAAATGTTGAGTGATTAAACGTGCTATTGGTTTTCACCAAGGAAAGATAATCCGTGTATTGTGAAAAGTGTTGATGTGGGATTATCTGCTCTTGACGGTAACGCCTGGTAGGGGCATTATCACACTGTAGAGCTCTTACACTACTGATATTTATCTTGGCACCTAATACCACTAATCCTCACTACCCCGTCCTACATACTGTCAGAAATTACAAGCGTGTCGCTACTGTCGCTCTCTATGTAGTATTGCTTACTAGCTCCTTTGATTCACACGAATGTAGCCCCTTATGTCACCTCTACTGAAATGTATGTACAGTTCAACCGTGTCAGCTGTTATAGATTTAAGACGGGCCGGATGTTCTTTAACTAGCCCGGGTTATGTCCTACTAAAGACAGACCGTGTTTCTCAGGGATTGTTGGAAAACTGCACCCCACCGAGCGGATCATTGTCATTTAGCTCTTCCACCGACCCTCACAATTGTACCGTCAAATACTAATGATGAGGTTCGCAGTTTCAAGCATCACGTGACCTTATTTTAATGAAGTCAAATTGTACAGCGATTCTAAAGATATATCAGATGGCAGGACGATTGTACCTAGGGGGTCCTCTACCCAATGTACAGATAAACGCCCATCCAAACAAGACAATATCGTCTTGGAATATGTTAAGCACTGGTTAGAGAAACTTGATAATCCTATAACTACCCATAAAAGTAAATTGTACGTGCATGCTAGATAAATCTACAAACCTGCGTAGAACACCTCCCAAGAGTGATGCATTGAGACATTCAGGTGGAGACAACCGCCTTTGTACTTCCGCTACTGTGACCTTGTACTTTGATGTGGAACTAAGAAGAGAAAGACGACCCGGAACAGAACAGAAGACATCGCTAGGCGATGAAACACCGGAGATCACAAGGTCTTTGTTGTTTTCATTCTTCTGTCGGATACCTAAAAAATCATTAAACACACAATTTCAGTAAACATGTAGTGTACTAGCAACTTTTATATAATGGAACACGATTTACATCGCCCTATTTGAATCTGTTTAGTACACTAGACGGTAGAAGTGAGAATTGCTTCACAGACGATTACCAATTCTCGTATTCCACTCGGTGTGTGAGGCACTTGAAATTGGTACATTATTGTTTCCAGGGCGGTCTGATAGCTTAGAAATCTGTCAGACCGAGAGAGAGGGAATAGGCCTTTTACTTCAATTTCATAAATTGTGAGAGAAGGCCGCAGACACATAATCTGTGAGTAATTTCTTCTCATTAGCTACGATCTTAGAAATATTCACCCGAACAGAATTAATTCAATTTTCCTCTCGCTTCTCTCCTCGGCTTGGTAATGATACAGATTAGCTAATTATGAGCCATGCATCCCTAGTCACTAGCGAGACTTGTTAAGCCAAAATACTTGAAAAAGATCTCTTCAGTTTGAAAAATTCAGATCGGAAAAATAAGTATGAAAAAAAGAGAGTAAGAAATCCTTCAAACATTAAAATAAAGAATGCAAGACCCTCCGTCTCATTTACTTTATAATCAATACCCGAAGAATGAATGTATATTGAATAGCGTGCTGTATCAGCTTCAGCATCAGTTCTCAGTCGAGGGGACGAAGCAGGGAAACTGATTGTGTTCTCTGAGCTCGTGCCTTATGAAATTAACTGCTATCCTATTGCAGTCAAGATTGGGCAAACAAAGACATCCTCAGAAATTTCATTAAGTAAAACCACCAATGTTTACTTCCACCTAAGTTAGGCTTGTAATTGGTCGACGATTAGAATATTAGAACTTGGAATCCTTTCCTCAAATATTGCAATCGATCTTTTCTGCAATATTCCTGAAGATGACAAACATATCTAGAGTAATTTAATGGTTGTCATAACCGGAAGTATCTTTTTAAAGACGCCATATTTGTTTTGTATCTATAATACACTACATGAATTCTGTTACAATGGAAATTAGAAGGCATTTACAAAAACCATATTTGTGCATTAATCTAAAAACTAACAGAGGTGGACTGAGTTTAAATACATCTCCATGTGCAAACACTCAAGAATCAGAGTTCATTTGAAGTTATCAAAAACACCTGGGAAGAGCTGAGGGTTCCATGTTTGAACAACAATGTTACAATTCTCCCCTTAAAGAAACAGTTAGAATTGAGTGCATTCATATCCAGTAGGAGTCATTTGTACCCATACGCTCTCTATCAATTAAAATGGAGTGAACTCATTGTGGTTGTCAGTTTGTACAGTAGTATCGTCGGATACATGTAGTATGTAATGGGTAGTGAACTATGTAAACACAAGTTGCATGTGATTCATAATGATGTTTTTTAGGCAATCTCTAAGTACGTAAATAATATATCTTTAATTCTCGACCCAAGAGACCTGCTGTACGTGTAATTTATGTTTGTGGTAGGAAATTAAGAGCGAAGTTCTTCTATGGAAGAGGGATGAGAACACGTTATCAAAATGGAAACTATATAGAATTGAAATATGAGTTGGCGAAAACTATGGTTTCAAGGCAGTCATGACGGGATCGTGAAAAGTGACCAAACTTTTTTTAATATGTGGACACAATCGATGTCTTTACAGAAGGGGCGGTTAAGGGGTATATCGACCCTGTCAGTTGACGGAACGAGATTACGCTAAGCATTAGATGGACTAGAATTACAAAGACAATTACGATTTAAAGTTAGTTTGATGTTGCCGCCTGACAAGAAAAAATGCCCTCTTGTGTTCAGTATTGACAATAGACAATCTCGAGACGTTTGCCACCCATATGACCGTCAAACACAGCGAAATAAAACCAACAGCAATGAGAGTTATTGTGGGAAGAATCTTAAATTTCTCTTTCATGGTCCACACACCGGCGCACGAATTCACCTGTGTTAGTGAGACTAACTTCCCCGGGGCTCTATAGGTGTAGCCAGACCCTATCATGTTTACGTATAACTGTAACCTACAGTGTCAACACCACAAATAATATCCAACCAAAAATGTAACGTTACACACAAATCAGCCCCGGGGGTAAACGGCATTTTACTTCCGTAAATATAAGCTTTACTGGGACACTGAACACTGGCCGAATATATCGTGTTCATATGGATAACTATCAGAGCTAAAATACCAATATTGATACTAATTGTCCTTAAAATTACCATTTTTCTTTGTTATAGAAAATGTTACTCAAACAAATTACTTCATTTTTATAAGGGCAGACATATGTTCCTGTGGCAAACAACGAATCCAAAGAACCTGCAGTACGAGTTGGGATTAATTTCTACGACTTTCCGTAAAAGGTTTCTCTTCCCTAACTTAAAAATGACTAATGAATCCAAAAAGGCTTCAAATCTTTATCAGAAATCTTATTCAAATCACAAAGCGCCATTCAATATCAGAAGGTTGGAAGGGGGAAATGTCTGCGTTATAGCATTACAAATGTGTCATGGTAAAGGCAGCCTTTTAGTTACAAAACAAATATAGTCTTTCAATTACCACGCTTACTGACGCCAACAACCTTTTATGTTTTTATTATAATACCGAACCCACCTATGTGTAACGGAGAGCAAGAGCCATGAAATCACAGCTAAAATGTCTCAATCCAACAGAAATCGGCACCTGGTGATTTCACGTAGTAACCACTATCTCACGCTCAATATGCTACCGTACCTAAACAATTCTTAAATGTATTTCATCAAAATTTTATCGGAAAGAACATCAAAAATATTTTTGAGGTTCAATTATTGCCTTTAATTTTCACTGAAAACTATTTTACTGGAAAGGTGCTTCAATTCAAACTAATCGATTTTCACACTTTTCTTTTAGAGTTTTTTTTCTGTCCATAGTTATTTTTTGCAAATACAATCACAGTAAATTCACCCATTCCATAAATATGAGTACATGCATACAATATTGTGTTATTGGCGAGGCTCCGAAATGAGGTCACGTCAGCAAGTGACGTAATTCAGCCGGAAAGAAGATGACGGAAGGATGGTTATAATAGCTTGAACCGAAGAGCGAACTTACCTTTACGGATCACGCTGTGGTTATGCTCCCCTGAGATGAAACTAGTCGTATCTTCCAAGCCAGCCTGCAAAATAAAACCAAAATCAATTCTTGTGCATTTTCATCCTCATCTTATAGCACATCATACATTATCTAATTGATTCGGCTTAAAATGAAATTTTCTTGCGGAAATGTCAAAAAGTAAATCTTTTAGGGAAAGTTGCCATGGCAACTCGGTTGACTAGGAGTTTTTCGATGATTGAAGATTCGCATTCATCTGTCGCGTACGTCACGAGTTGACGACGTGCCATCAATCACAACAGGTATACAGTAGGTCCGAACGGGCACCTGCTGTAGCTAGCGCCAACCACAAATGTCTGAAAAGTGGATATTTTAGTTTATACAGGAACAAATAATTTTATTCTAATTTTTATTTTATGCTGTTTTTTACGTCTGTGGATTGAATGTGAATTTCATTATGAATCTATCAACTTAGAATACGAAATAGTATCTCGTTGTCAAATTCCCAAATTAATCTTGAACTATATACTGCCAAACCGAGGCTGATACTTCCTTTGTCTTGAGGATTGCTATATAACCCCTGAAGTTCTATGCGAGTTGTTATGTACATGTAAAATATACATTTCTACTTTATCACCGCGCTGTCATGGATGTGACCTGTGATTTGGAGCGGAAATAAGCGATCGCGGTGTTCCTCTCTTCACCTCTAAAGGCAGGAGTAACTACAAGCCTCTATTAAATAGCAATGACATTTAATGTGTGTACTTAAACTCCGCACGAAAATCACAGTTCAACATCTTTTTACTCTGGGAATGGACATGTAACAGTCCAGTTACAAACTAGAAAAAATTAAACCTTAGACGATTTATTTTGAAATTTTCAATTTTTATTTTTGAATTACTACAGTTAAATTAGAAATAAGTTGATAAGTAAATAAGAAAAGAAAATAATAAACCTATCTTTTATATATGTGGAATACAAATGTTTTAGTGAAATTTTATCTTTCAAAATATGTTATCAGTAGATGATCCCTGTATCATCATCATGTATTGCTCTTTTTAAGAAGTTTCCCTACACAATTCTGTACAAGCCTGAGTAAGCATGTGTTCTATACACTAACGGTCCTGCCATTACAATATTCGCCCTACGGCAGTCTTGTTTAATAGTCAGAATTACAATAAAGATTGCTATAAAGAAATATAGAAAAATGAAATGCTCCATAACACACGAGGTATTCAGGTATCACATTACTAAGAACTGTTACATGTATCATTTAAATTCATCTGAATCATTTCAAAGAAAATTATGATTTAATTGAAATAACATACTCTGGGTGTATATTTTAGAAAGGTGAGTATATAATTAGGATAAATTCCTTTTTCAGATATTGGAATCAATATTTACATACTTTTATCATAAAAAATATTTTAAAGCTGAAATGTAGAAATTATCTTAGAAGTAAAATATTATACCTATTCCTATTAAATATATATCTGGCTCAAATTTCAATATACAATGTAAATAAACACTGATGGTATTTTCGCGGATGTCGAGCCATGCTGGTTGGAGAGTTTTTGAGAGATAATTATCACAGGGACTGGAGTAAATTGCTATGCCAGCATTTTGCCTTGTTTTGATTCTATCACTAAATTTTCACACAAGACATTTTTATGACTTAATGACATGTGAGGATGAAATCGATTCACCACCTACTAGAAATAGAACAGCAAAAATTAATTCTATATATGAAATTCTAGCTGTTTTGTTAGTAACATTCAGAATGCACTTATATGGACATGAGAGTAAAATCTAAGAAAAATCAGCGTAGATTTCAACACTCATACTGACAGCTTCATAAGAAAATCGATAAAATATCACTTCGTGAAAAATTTCCCATTGATTGATAATAAAATTTGTTATAGGTATTAACATGAAATACATGTATTTTTTTGTTACAATTACTGGAGTAAGGATTGAAATCCAAAATGGAATTAGCTGGACTGCAATATTTTAGTATTATCAAATATTTTTATGTAAAATAAAAATAAATCAATCTTGTCCTAGAGAATCACAATTCGGCGAGCCACTGTTTTGTAGAACCTTTCAATCTTACAGACAAAATCAGCCTTAAAAAATTCATAACATTGTAACAGCGACACCTATTCTTAAAATCTGAACATAACAAAATCATGTTTTCATTGTAAATTATGATTCCAGTGAAAAGGATGTTGATATTTGTTTTTTGAGGGTTTTTTGTGCTTTTGTTTTTTTTTAACTAGAACTGTTTCACTTCAGAAGGTGGTTATTTTTTACTGCAACGGCATAACATTTTTTTTTCCATGAGGAAGCTTGTTTTCTTGGATTGTCAAAAGTAAACATTTTATTTGTAGGAAATTCTGAAATGACAAGCTGATGACTTGGCATGTACTAGGAACCGGAATGACCACTTACGTCACCAGTGTCCAACCTACATTGTCCAGATTGATAAATGACCCCTACATTTTGACCGGTTATGGGTCGAGCTGGGCGCGGAGATGACAAAAGCTGCCCCTCCCCTCGCGTCGGGAGCTTTGTTGACCTATCATGCATTACAGGTGAATGGAAGTATTCATGTCGGCCTGTTTACATAGAGATTTAATTAAAAACCAACATTGATATAGCGGATGAGGTTGATACTAGAGTTCTGCTTTTATACGATATAACTCAAGTGGAAGACTCTGATTTTAGGATAAATACCGGGTAATAGGGAATGGACTTATTCCATATCTGTCTTATATAACCGTGGTCCCAGAACGGGTACCATCTAAACAACTGAATCTTGTCTAAACAAAGATTAGTATTTAAATAAACACCGGAAAGATATTTTACTTAATTAAACTTGTACTAATGGAACTGTTGCTACATAGGAAAACGTAAATTGCGAGTAGTATTATAAGTCTCTACTAATATAATAACTAAAATTCTCCTTAAAATTTCCAAAATGTCCAGAAAAATACCACAGCGATTTCTCATATATCAGTTTAAGAAGTGGTATTGATATTAATTTATCATCAGAAATAAAAAAAATAAACAGACCATATCAGGTATGCTTTTAGTCCTGCATGGCTGATTTATATTTCTAGCTAAGGGTCTTTGTGGAAATGTCATAAGTGGAAGGGCATCACAATGATGTTTACAATAAGTTTGTGCGATATGATTTGGCCAGGTAAAACGAATCTCCGTGCTTCTCAATACATTTGTTTCTCTTTTAAAAACTTGACAAATATAAAATGAACGTCTTCATATCTTCCTATTCTGGTACTGTTCTTATTCAAGTTGTTGTTTTTTTCTGTTGGAAAGATTTACAGAATGTCATGAAGGTTAAGACTCGAATAAAATTACATTAAAAATAATACAAAAGAAAATGTCGGCCTGAATTAAGTCGTTTTTGTACCTAAACACGGAAATAAGATTCTCGAGATAGACAGAGTGATTCGGCGCCACCCTGGAGCTCTAGACAGGCGCACAAGCTTGAGTCACACTTTTTCTGGTCATTTGTACCGAGGATGATAATAGAGATATGGTTGAATACAGGTGTAAACTACATCCATTTATCGTGTACGAGTCCCCAACTCCTATTTAATATCAAAATGGAGACCAGCCGATGTATTTTATTTTACTTGTAATTTCAAGGAAATATTCCATTTAATTAACATGTGTTATTTTAAATACTACAAAGAATTGTAAACATAAATTTGATAATTAAAGAATTTAAACGCAAAAAAAAATCTCAATTGATATCTTTACTGAGATAAAGTTCTCTGTTAGTAAGTACAATGTATAGTGTTTATGTATAGCCTCAGGTAAAATTGATAAACTTCCATTGTCAACAATCCCGGAAAACAAAAATTAAAATTCCTATTTAAATATCAAATGAAAACACATCTGCAAAAATAGGGAAAATTACATTCAACAGTTCAGACAGAAAATAAAGAATGGAGTGTAGTTCATTTGTAATGGTACATTTTCATTGATGTTAATTTAAACAATCCTATTATCAATGACGGCTTTAAATCTTTTTCGCGTTCGTTTAATTTCTAAATTAATTTCGGTAGTAATTGTTGGTGAGCTCTGTAAATTATTGCGATAAAATTAACACATCAATGTAGTTAATAAAATGGCCTTCTCTTCTTCATACCGAGGACTGTTAAAAATCAGGTCCCAGTGTCATTCAAAATTACCTCAAAAATCGACATTCAATTAAAGAAGAGAGCATTCTTACCACCTTCAAATCTCACTTCATTCACTGTGGAGTTGTAACTCTCCAATTAGCTGGGGAACACTAACGATATTTCATAATAATTTCTACGAGACGAAACGAGGTGAAATTTTCTGAGGTAGAATATTGTAACTTGAGAATGTCTCTATGCGATTTTAATGATAGACATTGAGGAAATATATTGCTTTGGTAACCGACAATTTGTTGAGAGACGTTTGTAGGGAACCTTTGGTGGCCTAAGCTAGCTTTAGTATAATACTCGTGTGACTGTGCTAATCATTCGAGGCGTTGATATAATCTGATATTAGAGAGAACTCACCACGTCTAATGACAAGACAGTTGTGACAACTCAATAATAGTTTAAGAAATCCACAGAAACAAACCAACTCATTTAGTAGAATATTTAAATGTGTGACAATTAAAATAGAAGAATCTTTACATGTTTAAATTAAAATAAATATAAAAGATTAACATACCTGGTGAACGCCTTCATCTAAAACTTGTAACCCGTTTCCTGTGTGTATATTTAATATGGTTGGGTCCTGATCAAAACCAAGATGGTGTCCACCGGGGACTAGAATGTCCGGTCGCCTCATCCCACCGTATTCCGTCCTCCGTGGGTCATGAGGGGCAGGGAGTCCGTGGTGCATGTTGTGTAGCCCATCCTCCCGGGGGCGGAGAACGTTCCGGGAGTCAGGAGTATGAAGCTGGTGGTAATGCTGTTGTGTGACCGTTCCTTGATGGAAACTTCCAAGATGGGAGTAAGAGTCCGTATTAAAATGAGGGTGATGGAATTCCATACTTTGCTGGGATGGTAGATTGTAGGGAGGGGGAAAGTACGGAGGCTGGAAATCTGATGTAGGTGTATGGGAAAGTCTTGGGGCAGGAGGAAATGACCCTGCACTTGAAGTGACCAGTTGGCCCAAACCCTGGCTGCTGACCACATCGCGTCGGTCCTAGAAAAAATACGAAACAAAACATATTAATTATGAGCAAATATTAAGTACAGCTGGTTAATTGTCATCGTGACAAATATATATTAATAAAAGAGATCCGGGATGATTTGGATGACTGTGTCAGTCAACCATATGGAAAACTTTCTCCTTCAAACGTACATCAGTAAGTGTATTTATTGTACCTCTGTACGCTACACACGATATATCTGCACCTGAATGTCAACCTCGAAAATACAAGTAAATATATTTAGTAAATACATTAAAATACAATAAAGGATTAATATTTCATATTGATATTTCAAAAACGAATCGATAAAAAAATCCGTAATGTCAATAAAAAGAGTAATTTCCTCGGGGTAGTTCACGGTACAGCCTACAGGTAAGCTATTGTATAATCACCTCGGAATCTATGATACCGAAAGCCGAAGGCATAGTTGTAACTTGTGGTTTGTAGTACTGGGAGTTGTGATCCAAGTCCGTCAGACTAGCTGTTCCGTTTACCACGCCTTTCTGTTGTCCCCCTACCTCCTCAGCAGTAGCCCCAATATGATTATGTCCCACGGGGCTGACTTGTGCCATACCGGGGGGTCACACCCTCACAAACGCCACCCCACGGGATAGCAATCCAAATATGCGTGTCACAACACTATAGAATTCCTCCATGTAGCATTATTAACTCGATGAAAATTTACTACATGTGAAAATGAGGTGATAATATTTCTTGAGAATTTCTAGAAGAGAAACTGTTATTCCCTAAATCCTTGTATACGGTTCAACAGCGATCGTCGTGTGTACTTCAGACAAGACACTAGCGTTCATCTCGCCCAGAGGCACGATTTCTAAATAAACCGCGAGCTAAATGACTGCTTATACCGATGGGACGGCCCTTGGTTCATTGCTACTGCATGGAAGTCACGTGTGGGCGGGGTTACACTAAATGGATGCTTTTGATTGGATTACTGTCTTACATGGATGATTGGTTCGCTGTTGAATGTGGTTAAGCTCCGCCTACTTTACCGCAAGCTTACCGATCAAGTGGAAATTTGTATGTAATAAGCTTTGTTCTAACAACGAAGAAAGTACTCGCTAAAATTGAATTTTTGAGTTTTTTCTTTTGTACGGAGATGGTTAACTTACCATTAAATTATTTATGTTTAATTGGAATAAGGAACTTTCTTATCAAGTAAATGAATGTGATTGAATTGATAAATATTTTGTCTGATTGAACAAATGTCTATTTCCAATGGAATTGTTTTTGAGAACGAATATGTAATTAGATATGTATATGACTAGATTCAGAGGGCTACTCAATGCCATAACATTACATTTACAAGTATGTTAAACACGTTGTGCCGTGAGTATATCCTGTTTGTAAGAATAACAGGTAGTAAACACAGAAAGTCAATAAAAACACGTTTCTTTGTCATCAAAGCGACGGAGCGCTGGTAATCGATTTCAACAGAAGGTTTTTAACACTAAGACAACACTATACTGGATAAGACCGGTCTTTCTCGTTACGTCATTAAGCCAAGATGAAATTGAGTACCTGTGTCTTTTTGTCAATTAGTTAATAGGATTTAAAGTTTATTTCCTAGACGAACAACTGGCGACAACTTGGTTCAATAAGAAAAGAAAAGCCGAATTTTGAGTAAAAAGTGTAAGCAGAAAAATAAAATTCGACAGGGAGATATAATCGTATTATCCACTGGACGAGAGCGTGATACAATTTGTATTATACTACTCACGAAATCACATTAACTAGAACTAACAGGAGTTAGCACCGTGGGAGTCCTTAGAATTCCTCCTATCCTAATGATGTGTCGATATCATGTCATTTTAATATAGATAATTTAGACAATATTGATAAATAGATAACTGTATATTCACATCAATTTACCTGAAAATCATCTGTTGTCCCTGTGACGTCATACATAACTACGGGATCTTCCATAGTTCAACTTAAAGTCTGCTTGTTTTCTAAGTACAAAATAGCTGAAGGGCTACTTGAAAACTAAAGAAATAATTCAGCAGATATCTTATAAGTTGTAAAGTTCTTCGGGGTTTCTTGAATATCAGAGGGGTCGATATTTCATCAATATAAGATGGACTTGGTTATATAGGCAGATTCAAGTATGGATTTCAATGTCTGATCTAGACAGTTTAGACTGAATGTAGCGATCGATATCAAACCGGGTGTATATATAGTCCCATGCTCGGGGGTGGGGCTGAGTACCCCGACCCTCGGAGTAGCTCTCTCCCTGGGTGTCAGGTTCACCCAAGCGTGTGAGGGAGAGCCGAGAAAACATAGCTAGTAATTATTAACAGGACACTAGAATCACCCTCGGGACTCGTCTGACTAATTAAAACATGCAATTATTTACAAAGTATGTGTGTTAAGTGACTAATTAAAATGTGAAAAGATTTATCTAAACCATTTCATTGTTTCAATTAAACAAATAAATAAATACTCTCGCCGTCATAATTACTAGTACATCCGCTAATTATACTCGCTAAGTACCTGGTATTTAATTTTAATTAAGTAGTTGGCATTTCTAATCTTTTTATTGTGAAAAAAAATGGAGAGATAATTTGTCAATCACCAATAACGGTTAGACATTGATCAAATGAAGCAGTCATATTACAATATTGGGAGATGTGATGAATTACAAATATCATGTTGAGATAAGAGATCATGTGTCCATTATATAGAAATATCTCTTACTGAATAGAGAACATGTACATCATAGAATCTGCGTATACGCAAGAACTCCTTAAATGAAATTGTAAGTATACACTTTTTAAGCTACAACATCGTATGTCTATTAAAGTCGGACTTGATGATAATCATTTCCTTTAAGAAGACACCGATTTTTAAGAGCTAAAGTGCAGTCTCGTTTGGAATCAAACCCCTTTAAATGTATTGTTTGTCCCGGAAACAGCAATGGAATCCTGTCCGTGACGGAGGCACCGAATCCTATCTTACATACTATGTCCTGATATTAGCGAAAAACATAAGTGATTGAGAAGTTTATATGCATGTTTGTTTTAAATAAGCATAAAAATACTACTTCTACTATATTTTGGAGTATGACAAATGAGACATTGACTGAATTTGACCTCAACCATGAAAGTCGAGGTGAATTTTGTTATTAATTTTAATATTGTGTCCCCCTTAAAAAACAATATTGTAGGTAATAGTATCAATTAGTTATCGATACGTGTATGTCAATATAACTTTGTAGGATATACCATTACAGGTAGACCTGTCGTATATGAATAACAACTTCCGGTCTTAATAGAAAAGTCTGCAGTGAAAGGAACATATCCGTTTTTAAATATTGAAACACATATTCATCAGTTTTAGTGTACGTGAGTATATTTCCTCATGTTCAACGGAAACTGATGAATGCAATCAATTCCAGGCAAATATATGCATTATTCATGAAGTCAGGTGGGTATTCGATCGAGCGTCGAAATATGAATTCTAGAAATCACCTCCATAGGGAAGGTAAATAAGGTTTTCAATGGCCACAACTGTCTATAAACAGCAGATATGCAAATGAAAATGTATTGATCAATTCATATTGTTCTGAGCAGGTGCACGAATAGTTGTTTATAGTGAGCTGGTAAAATCTCATATGAATGAATATATTAGTTACGGACGATGTTAAATTTGTGTTTAAACACTATTTTTAAAATAAATGCTTTTCAGCTTTACAGAATTTTCTCCGATTTTCAAATTGTTGATGGTAATGTAAAATTTGAAGTTGCCATGTCTTAGTTCATGTGAATTATCTATACTGTTATGGTTGACATAACAAACACGATAAACTATTTTTATTGTAAATGTTTTAAACAGCATTGTATTACATACATATACTATTGTATTGATATATAATACATAAACAATTTAAATGGAAAACATTATCAGATACAATTAACAATACTACAACTTATCTGTTTACTAGAATGTAGATATATAGGAAAAGTGTATTTCTCTTTATAAATATCGTTATCGGTGACAGCTCTGTATACAGTAACCTGATAAGGTTATATTCAATATATTAACAAAACCCCAGGGAATTATGATAATTAAGGTATGTGTAATTGGTCAATATTATCAAGGTATGTTATTGACAAAGAAATTATTATCTTATAACGATATAATTACAGTATATAACACAATATATAAATATTACAGTAAGTAATATTTGACGAAGATTATACAACATAATTATTTGTAATTAATGAATAGTTGACGACCTCTACATGCTCAGTTATCAAAAACTAGGGACATGCATTAAAAAATCACAAAACAGAAATTACGGAATAGAATTATAAGGTTATAGATAGTGTGAAGACATCAAACAAGAAAATGATGCAGAGCGTGCATCTATTTATCAGTTTTATCTTTTTATATTGATCAGTTTTTAACAGACAGTTCATGTTCATGTAGCGTGTAAAGATATCGGAAAATTACGATCCGTTTCATATACAATGACAGACGGAATATTATCATATTTTAACAGTAATTAACAGTGACAGCGATAAAATAACGAGAGATTCTTATCTCTCTTTACCGGAAGCTTATAAAGCTCCATAAACACTGAAGTCAAAAAGAGGCTTACTGATTACGATCGAGAAACAATAGCAAGCAGATCATTGTCAAGATTATGTACATTCCTATTGTTACCCTATTCTGAGTTGTCAATTTGAGTGGACAGCGGTCAGTTAAGTCCACATGATGTCCAGACACGCCCGCGAGACATGCACAAGTACGCTACGGTGGTATGAAAAGCAAACAGATTACAGTGTTGTTCGCTTCTCCGTTATGTTTCTTTTAAGTTTTATGACCACGAATTTGTAATGTTTTTCTTTTAATTAACTCTACATAAGTACGTTATTCAAACACACTTGTGAAGCTATTCCACGACCAAATCAAAAAGCATTGTAACATGCGGACACGGAATCGCTACAAATCCTCCGGAACATTGCTGTACATGGAGCCAAGAATAGCTACACACTTGTCGCGAATTCTCCTTGACCACTTAAGCACATTATATAATTCGGACACACTTGAACAGAGCTACCTGCTGCGATTAGAGTGTTTAAAATTGAGATTAAACATCATAAAAGGTGAGTTAAGACGATTTGTGGCCGTTTTTCTGGCCTTTGATGGTTCTGTGGTCACTACAAGGATTCTTTAGCCGTGTATAGAGAAATCGAGAGAACTGAGTGGAGAGGTGTTGTGTTTTTTTGCAGTGTTATGTAGTTGAAGTGTGGATTGGTATTTTTCGTAACAAAAGAGCTTTACGTACGACCAGACTGTGTGGCGCTACCTTCTCAATACAATAAACATTCTCCGAGGACAAATTAATGTATTCCATTAAAACCAGAATCATCTCCACCTAAACGGCCTCCACAGTACTCTGTGGAATTTAAAAGGAGTGAAAAGCCATAATGTAATGATACTGAGAAAATTGGCTTAACGTAACAAGATAAAAGTTTAGCGAGTGATACTACCAGGCACGGCTTTACTTGTGGTCACTTTACGCTGGACATGAACATATCACATGTGGGCACTGGTCAGTCATTTTGATCAGGGCGATCTTTTCAATGAAAAGTTTTGAGCCATTTGCTAAAACATGTCAAACAGGAATTCAAATGGTTGCTAACTGTTGCCTTTCAAATATTATGGTTGGATATAAAGTATTTTGTTATGTATGGAAATACTTCAGAGACGTGTTCAAACTATACCGTGACGTGAGCAATTCTGAGTATTGCTCCGTTGCATGCAACATCAAAAATACTCTCAAGGACAACATGATTTAGTGGGAAAGTACACTGTAAAGATGATAAAACAGAAAGGAAAACCAATAAAAAATATCGATGAAAATAAAAAAGAAATTAAACATTCTATAAAAACGTGTCAGAGTTAACTTCGCCCGAAAAGTCGATCAGAATTTCTTCCTTTCCAAAACTGATGGGACTACACGAGTTTTTCCGGTGTAAATATCATGATACCCCTCCAGCATTGGGAGAGTCAGAGCAGTATCGAGTTCACCGAGTGCAGCAGGTGAATATACTACTATAATGATACGAAATCATTTCTTCTGCACGGACCATGCACACTGATTAACAGCGGAAAAAAATTGTGCCACATCTTAATGCTTAAAATAATTACGTGTACTGAAACATGAACTAATGAGGCACAATGATAAAAAAGTGTTTTCATTTGCCAAAAAATATCCTATAAGTTTTCAATGATTGACAGCATGTTCAGAAACTCTATTGATAACAATAATATTACAATTATTGGTTCCTGGAATATTTCAATACCGACCGTTAGCTGAGGTCAGAGAAGTATAATTTCATGATGTAGTCACTGCTGAGATTAACCCGGATCGATGAAGCAACGAAGCACACATACACACAAAAAACAAGTGTTCATATCATGTATGGATATAAATGTATACATCAACAACATAATACCAAATAAATCGTATATATGGAAATGGATACTACACAGATAATGTAGTCAGAGAGAGATTACAGACCACACGGATAATGTAGTCCGAGGGAGCCTACAGACCACACGGATAATGTAGTCCTAGGAAGACTACAGACCACACGGATAATGTAGTCCGAGGGAGCCTACAGACCACACGGATAATGTAGTCCGAGGGAGCCTACAGACCACACGGATAATGTAATCCGAGGGAGCCTACAGACCACACGGATAATGTAGTCCGAGGGAGCCTACAGACCACACGGATAATGTAGTCCTAGGAAGACTACAGACCACACGGATAATGTAGTCCGAGGGAGCCTACAGACTACACGGATAATGAAGTCTAATGAAGATTACAGACTACACGGATGACGTAGTCCTAGGGAGACTGCATACTACACGAATGACGTAGTTCAAGGGAGCCTACAGACTACTAAGGATGATGTTGTCCGAGGGAGACTACAGACTACACGGATGACGTAGTCCGAGGGAGACTACAGACTACACGGATTACCTAGTCCGAGGGAGCCTACAGACTACACGGATGACGTAGTTCGAGGGAGACTACAGACCACATGGATGATGTAGCCAGTCGAATTCATCATAAAGTAAAAAGTTTCCTTAGTTAAAGAATCAATATTTCAGGGTGGGTAAAGGTTCACAATGTGTAACGATGGAATTAACTGATACTCCAAAACAAAGTTACAATATAGGGTCAGCGGATACTGCAAAACAAGGTTACAATATAGGGTCAGCGGATACTGCAAAACAAGGTTACAATATAGGGTCAGCGGATACTGCAAAACAAGGTTAATATATAGGGTCAGCGGATACCGCAAAACAAGGTTACAATATAGGGTCAGCGGATACTCCAAAACAAGGTTACAATATAGGGTCAGCGGATACTCCAAAACAAGGTTACAATATAGGATCAGTGTATCGGCGAAGTTGAATAGTAAATATGATCAGTAGATAGACGATATACCTTCACAAGACAACAATATGATCCTTGGATATTCCAAAAATAATACAATAACGGATTATAGGATATTCAAAAACTTGATTAAAATACATCCATAACAAATATTTCATGATTTTGTATTGCACTTTGTCACAAAAGTGATAACAAGAGGCTGTATATGTATTGTAAATAATATACAATAAACAATATATGTCGGGGTACCATTTCATCAGTTATATTATAGGGATATTAACTGGTGAGGTGTTCATGTCCGTGAACCTGCTTATACCGAACCTCACTAAGTGAAAACAAATTTGTTTAATGATTGTTAAAATGGAAGTATGCGGTAAAGTAATATTGGAGATGTGCAGTAAAGTGAAATTGGGAGTGTGCTGTAAAGTAAAACTGGGGGTGTGCAGTAAAGTAAAACTGAGGATGTGCAGTAAAGTAAAACTGGGGGTGTGCAGTAAAGTAAAACTGGGGGTGTGCAGTAAAGTGAAATTGAGGATGTGCAGTAAAGTAAAATTGAGGATGTGCAGTAAAGTAAAACTGAGGATGTGCAGTAAAGTAAAATTGAGGATGTGCAGTAAAGTAAAACTAGGGGTGTGCAGTAAAGTAAACCTGGGGATGTATGCAGTAAAGTAAAACTGAGGATGTGTGCAGTAAAGTAAAACTGAGGGTGTGCACTAAAGTAAAACTGGGGGTGTGCAGTAATGTAAAACTGGAGGTGTGCAGTAAAGTAAAACTAGGGGTGTGCAGTAAAGTAAACCTGGGGATGTATGCAGTAAAGTAAAACTGAGGATGTGTGCAGTAAAGTAAAACTGAGGGTGTGCACTAAAGTAAAACTGGGGGTGTGCAGTAATGTAAAACTGGGGGTGTGCAGTAATGTAAAACTGGAGGTGTGCAGTAAAGTAAAACTATTATGTGTGCAGTAAAGTAAAACTGGAGGTGTGCAGTAAAGTAAAACTTTGATGTGTGCAGTTAAGTAAAACTGGGAGTGTGCAGTAATGTAAAACTGGGGGTGTGCAGTAATGTAAAACTGGGGGTGTGCAATAAAGTAAAACTATGAGGTGTGCAGTAAAGTAAAAGTGAGGATGTGCAGTGACGTAAAACTGGGGGTGTCCAGTAAAGTAAAAGTGAGGATGTGCAGTGACGTAAAACTGGGGGTGTGCAGTAAAGTAAAAGTGAGGATGTGCAGTAAAGTAAAACTGGGGGTGTGCAGTAAAGTAAAACTAGGAGATGTGTAGTAAAGTAAAACTGGGGGTGTGCAGTAAAGTAAAACTGGGAGTGTGCAGTAAAGTAAAACTGGGGGTGTGCAGTAAAGTAAAACTAGGAGATGTGCAGTAAAGTAAAACTGGGGGTGTGCAGTAAAGTAAAACTGGGGGTGTGCAGTAAAGTAAAACTAGGAGATGTGCAGTAAAGTAAAACTGGGGGTGTGCAGTAAAGTAAAACTGGGAGTGTGCAGTAAACAAATGATTTTTTTAATGGAGTCAACACATTTATTCATACTTACAATTAAACAACAATAATGGTCATCTAATAACCTTCAAAATATAATTTACCGATTTTGCCCCTACGAGGGAAACAAACTGGTTTTACTGACACATGTACTATTGAACAAGTTTTTCTCTATCCTGGATTTAACATAAGTAGATAACCTCCAATGAAGAAATGATGCTTCAGAAATGTAATCCTTATTACTGAACTGTTTCTAACACTCATTATGGTGTTTTCGAACAGAACTCGACGTTCTTGTCCCTCTTGTTAGTGTTTCTAACTTCTTTTGCCAGTACGGAGATGAATGTATGTCACATCTGACATATGATAACGCATTCAAGATTTCGTAAACTATCAGACATGGCAGATATACATTAACAAAATGTGTAGGGACCTATTGAACACCAAGGTGAGCTGATAGGTTGCTTCATATGAAGTACCACAATCGAAGTCTTTGGCCAAATATCCCACAAACAAATTACTCAAAACCCAAACCAAAGTATTGAAATAGATACTGCAGAAACCTAGCCATATGTTGACAATTTTCAGTCATGAAATAAAACATTGACATTACTAAATCAAGATATGAATTACAACCATGTCTTTAGATAAAACTGATAGATGGTAAATAAGCCAAAGACATAATATATTTCAGGTTTCAGTGTGTAGTGATGAAAACATCACTTCACCATTGGTATGTATAGTTCTTGTTAAGCCAGAATCAAACCTCCTCGGTGGGAATTGATTATGGTACTCAATTATTATAGAGAAACTACAATAACATAGTCAAAAACACAATATAAGTCCTTGTGTAAGGAATAATGATAGCCAAAGTCTCAGTTTGTGTAATTAATTGATACCGTCACAGAGCCAAGTAGAGACGTCAACCAAGAGAGATGGTACAGTCACCTTCTGACTGGCACCCTCCCAGTGGTGTCATCACAAAGGTGTTGTACAATGGACAACAGCCGTTCAGCTAGGTCGTCAGTGGAAGCTGTGGTCGAATCGTATCGCCTTGACAAACTGCTCTGGATGGCAAAACAGACGCAATGATTTGTCAACCTGGTTAGCGCTGTCGTCATATCGACACTCGCTAACCTGTGTTATCAACCTGCGGTTTGTGTACTCGTTAGAGTCACCCACTTATCCAATAAGACAGCGATAAAGTGCAAGAGTCACCTTATCTGATTCACATTTCTAAATTTCCTGAATGAAACCCATCTTTACAATACCGCGACACAATCTTTACTAAAATGGAAAGTAAATGTTTATTGTCAGGTTTATTTCTTTTGTAAAAAAAATGTCAGCGTTAAAAAAGGAGATGTCACATCAGAGAGAAGAGCAGTTCTAAGTGACATACGGCTATGGTTGACCAGGCAGACAAGCTATAAACACGATAGGCTTGTCATCGTGGTTTCGGTCATGGGTGGTGCTCGTAGTTGTCACCATTCTGACTTTCATCTGACCACCTCCATTTTGTATATTATCATCACTAGTATCTGCAATTATTCTTATTTTGATATGACATAATAGCTTCGCTTGATACTTGTTTCGCTTTATTTGTAATACTTTCGAATATAATTGAGTAATATATAGGATTTTACGATCCTAAAATCACATAACGTGTATAAAAGTCATCTACAAAATGTATATTGTATGTTATTCAGCTTTACTTATTTTATGACAATTGCAAAATACGATATCAGTTGATATTGTCATTCTTGATGGTCCGAATGTTGGTATGTCAGAAACCTTCATCCCAATCTTTGATTCTGTGTTTCGATAGTTGCATGTTGATGAATACTCTGGGAAAGATGTACGGTTACCATGGTGATCACTTCGGAAAGTACCATATTTCTTCTTGTAAATGAAGCAAGTTGTGTGAAATAATGTATTTTTTCTTTTGCACATATTCAGAACATGGCATTACTTGTTTTGACTTAAGAGGGTGTCGGCCAACAAATCAGATGATGGTTACCTTCCGGAACACCTCGTCGTTTTACATTTTTTTTATAATCAGCATCAATACTTTGCCATTGTTTCATCGAGTTTAAGGTAGAATATGTTGTGGTTGACGTGTTGATATTTTGTTGTTGTTTATAGAATGTGGTTATTGGTGAAAACGTTTGCAAGCAGTCAGAAGACCAAACAATATTCATATATAGATAAATACCAACGTACTTAAAAAATACAAATTAATTGAATTAATACAAAATATAATTTGGAACAGAAAAACATGGCGTACAAAATGTAATTTTCGAAAAGAATATAATTACAGCTATTTATTTATCATTTACTTATTTTTATTTGTCTATCAGTCTGTTAATGTTTTCAATTGATATGTTTACAATTCCTGTCAACAATTCACTGATAGATTTTTAAGTCCGTACATCAAAAATTCTTGGTTATATCAATATTCTTTCACATGTCTTCTAAAAGAGGAAGATATTATGTACATTTTCTTTCTTTCATATTATTGAATTATCATATAAAACATTGTACACGAGTTCGGCAAACAGCAGCTGACCGGGGCTATATTTCTGAAATATAATACAACAGCCAAGAAGATATTTAGAATTATTTCCAATACATGAAAATGTTTAGAATTTAGGTAACGACAGCATCACGATCGTTGTAGTGTAGTGTTGGTTTTGATTTTAAGGGATAGCCTTTTAAAACTAGTTTGAATTAATTAAATGTACAAAATACCTTGTTTAAATGGAAAGGATCCATTTGCTTAAAATGTTGAAATTGATATTTGAATCGAAAATTCCGGTTATACTTTCTGAAGAGTCCGCATTAAAAGCTGTTATGAAAAGGATCAATATTCATAAAATGTTTAGAATATCTCCCAGGCAGGATATATTGGATATGCATAGAATAGGAGTGCTAACTTATACTTAAGCTTGTACATTATAGATTTTTGAAGGCGATGTGAACCCTATAAGATAGCTACCAGTCCAATATTCTTGCTTCACCTACCCAGCTCCAGTACCGTTTTTCTGCTGTCCTGAGTTCTATTTACCGAGTGTGTCGAGCCGTGTAACAAGAAGTGAAAAGCTCTGAAAGGAACTGACAATCTTATCCTTTAATTGTTAACACCTCGACCGGAATCTGGATAAAGATTGGGCGGGGAAGGAGATTTTATGTGGTATGAAGTGTATTGAATGCTTCGTCACGCAAAAATCCGGCTTTTGTCGCGTTTTGGAAATTAGTATTTTCCCGTTTGTATAAAATGCAAAACGATGAACGAACGACTGCGGTGGATTTATGGACTCAAATAAATGTCTTTGAGGACTTAATGATACAGACATTATCAATTGTACGCCATCTACTTAAACTCCACTAAAACTGTTCCTCTCGAATAAAAACACAAGAAAAAAATACTGCGTGTCTTTTTAAATTACAACAGAATGCTGGAGAAGTCAGTGCTTGTGAATGGTGTGAAGTTACGTAAATTATTGTAGCCTGGCGACAGGACAAGAGAAATTGAATACGTAGGGGAGAGGTACACACAAAATTCATTTTTAACTCAAGTTATAAAGGTAGTAACGTGTACATAACACATACCTAAGATTTAAACATATACCTCCATTTTATTGATTTACCATAATGTTGAAATTATCAACATGGGTGATGATTTCAAAGAAAGTTTTTAAAATGATGTCTTATCTTGATTGTGTAAAAATGTAAACATACGTATGTTATGTTGTTTTGCTAGAGTGTTTGTTTGTGAGTAATATAACGCACGGATGGTTTGGAAACGTAAACACAACAGTTGTATCATCATTATTGTAAATAATCGCTTAAAATAAAAAAAAAAAAAAAAAAACAGAAATTTTAAGATATTAGCTTCAAAAATGAGTACAAAATTATTCAATGTTATCATCATCGAATCCTTGTTGATTTGCGTATGTCGTATAATATATATACGTGATACCTGGTGTGATTAGGACGGACATATCGCCTACTGAGGCGATGTTCACAGATCTAAAGTCTCCGAGTGTTAGTATTCCCTACAGGGTTACATCAATCGGAACCGTGTCACCGACAACTAATTAAAGTATCTTTTGCTTATACAATTATATGTATTACTGTAATTATTCTCTGCCTTACTCATTAAAACGTTAATTAGCTTCATCGTAAATGAAGACGTAATTGATTTAGTACTTAACAAAAACTATTTAAGGATATTGCTATTACTAATATCATCAGACTACATATAATCATGAAGAAATCCAACTATGTATATCTGATATGACCATTATAATACAGTATTTAAATTTGTATAAACTCTCCTCGCCAATTCTTGTGGCCGAAGTCAAAATTCTGTCAACAGATAATTAGCATCCAAAATATCGTGTCTTAAAATACTGTTCCTTAACAGGATTACAAACTCTAGAAAACACGCGCATGTGGTGAGTACAGAGGGGTAAGAATTAGCTCTGACAACGCTGTTGTGGTTTCTCTGAGATCCACAGAGAAGTAACCTGAAACTACAGTTGATCAGCGGCTGTGATAAATACAGAGGCGGGCTTTGTATGATGAGTTATAGGGGAGGGGTCTTTAAAAGTGATGCCCTATCAAGGCGGAGCTTGTTTCTGTGATGGTTTTGATCGACAGCTGCCGGATTTTGATGAGGAAGATGCGTTACAGGATATAAGGGAAGCAATCCAAAGAAAACGTTTTACACATTGCCTCTTTTCGAGAATTGACTTTCAGTGTAAAATACTGTTTCAGGTAGAACAGGTATTCTATAACAATATATTATCTTCAGACATTCATTCAATAAGTATATGCATCGTCTACATGTGTGACATTTACTTGGCATTTATCAGCGGGTGTTTCTAGACTAACTAACGACATACAAGGTGTAAACTGCCCAAAGCCGACCGTTATTAGACTACTAATCATATTAAACCGACCAAGAGTTTTGTGGCCAGTATCCTGCGGACACATACTCGACCCTTCACTAGCAACTCATTTTACACCTGAAGTCTGACAATTACAGTCCTTTACAGTAACATATGTACCACAAATATTTCAATATCCTATATATCATGTCACTATATATATAAATAATCTAAATATAAATATGATCAGCTGGAAATTAATGTTATAAGTATTATTGATAAGTGTATGGGGATATAAATAAAAATGTTCTGAACAACATATATCATTAATCCTTTCTCAGTTCATTTGTTTTAAGTTCTCGACATCATTTTTTGTTAAAATGTTCTTATTTTATCCCACTGACGCAGCTTAACAAATTTATTTCTTAATATAAACTTGATAGGAACAATACTTCCCACGTATAGGAAGCTTCCTGTTAACAGATATACCAGTTTTGATTCATATGGCAGTCTAACTTTCAAGAGGTTTACGAAAAACTGCCTTGCAAAGCCATCCGGTTTAAGTAGATCACATTTCTGTAAGAAACATCCACCAAATATAAAATAGGACAGAGATAAATTATTCTACGCTTTCACCGGTGGTTTTACACCATACCTGCTAGATACGTTAATTTGTTATACACTTGATGACTAACAATCCCCACACATTGGCCTTGTTTTGACTCACTCTTTATCTCTGGGACGACCAGGTAGATTTAGTTGATGAAGATATACGATGTTAACGACAAACAGTAATGACCAGATTCCATATCCGCCCTGGTAGAATCAAAGGTAAAGAACTCTGATGAATGAATAAGGTTCGCAAAGTCATGTCTGTTTGGCCTTTTCTAAGAAAAGTTCATACATTAAAGCACAATTTGTCCATCGTGTAATAGCGAGTTCAGAATTTCATTGAGAAATGTGTTTAACATTCTGTAATCCTTATTAGCACAAAACAGTGAAACATGCTGCCGGCATATATACAAACGAAGGCGATGAATACTAATCTCATATATCAAAACAATTATTTCTGTTTTATTTCATTTTAAAGATAATAAGCGAGAACGGATCAGCAAAAGATATGTATGATTAAGTAATTAATTTCAGTTTAATAAAAGCTGTCATAAATATAAAGTGAGACAAATGTAAGAAGTTAAAGAGTAAGTAAGGTAACTAAGAAGTACGCAAGATCAAAGGGAATTATGACAAGAACACATGATGACACCGGATTACTAGAAGTGTACTTAATGCCCATGTAGAATATACACGGTTCTTGCAATACAACCTAGTTGCCCTTTTCAATAATATCCTTCACGTGACAAGATAATGGGAGATTGTAATACATGAACCCGATCCCGGACCTCCGCAAAGTAAGAGGTGCATTTCATTGATGAAATGGACGACGTTCTATCGGTAGATTAAAATTTATTAATTACTTACGACGCAGGCAGCAACCTTTCTCATTAATATTTTCCCTTCATTAAGGTAAAATAATTTCTATTAGAAATCCTGTTCCAGTCCATAGCCATTATTGTTACGGATCATACCAAGTGTGACTTTATCCAAAGCGTTGGTCTAGATTATAACAACTGGGGATTTATTGGTGTAATTAAGCCTTCAGCGACTATGTTGCTGATGTCAAAGGGGATAATTGTGATGCTATCACCTTGAAAATGATGATGAATATAAGGGAAACAATATTCGATTTCCAGTCCAGTGAATTAACTATACCTGTGTCTAGATCCATAGAGAAAAAACGTTTTAAATATATCATACATTCCGCTGTTCTATAAGCTACATTTCATGCAATTCTTGTTGAACATTCTGTACTTTTTATAATCTCAGATGACGTTTGCTTAGCTGTCAAGCGAAAAACATATAATTAAATGATGAAAATAAGGAAAGATCGAGTTGGGATTAGTTAACTAACTTAAACACCGACATTTCATTTCTTTATCACAAAAAAATCACTTTATTGATAGTATTATTGTAGTAAGTACTGAAACCTGACTGGACATTCACATTCCAATAGTCAAGTATTATTAAGATTGACTTCCGAACTTCCTCCTCTCTGAGAGGGAAAGCCCCATTCATGAACTTGTTAGCTGATCAGCGTTATTATCAATACTAAAGAAGCCTAAATCTTCATATAAAAAGTCAACGTTTTAACACGTAGTGTAATACGGCATTAAAACAGAACATGTACACAAGATGCCACATATTTATATTACTAACGTTTAACAAGTCGAGAATGAAAATATTTGTGAAGCTAAACATGCATTGGTCATAAATCATGGTTTATAGTAGATACATTTAGCAAAGATTGATCATCCGTTTGATTTGACGGATGGGCTATCGTGACACACCTGAACTCATATATCATGAAGTAAATACGGGTGCATCATTCAGGAACCGTGAAATACAACTCCATGTACCTGGACAGCCGTATTGATATGGTGACGTCATTTATCTTAAACGAGACTTATTTTCATAAATTGTAACAGACAGTATAACGTATTCCAAAACCATGAACATTAATACACAACATGTCGGTATATACTTATTAAAACAGTAAACAGGTGTTACATTATATTAGAGACAACTTTGAATGTTTCTCTTGACATTATTCACTTAGTACAAATCCACATCCACTTTTTAGCAATTCTCTTTATTAATTTCACATTTTTAACAGAGTTTCGTCACTTCGATTACTCGTCTATACGCTTTTATTCAGTCATGTGAAATTAAATACAGAACAACATAGTTTTTGCACAATAGCCTGAAACTAGAGCAAAGAATATACATGTATATTCAATGTTGGTAGAAAAAAATAAAATCGAAATACATAATAGGCTCGAAACGCTGGCAAATAGGTGATGGAATTAGCATATATTTAGCCAATTTCTTGTTGTTGTATTGAATCAGTTAAGAAGTTACTGAAACAGCACTAAGGACTTGACACAAAGAATAATTGAAAACTATTTGAAGTAAGATAAGGGAAGAACGCTTGATAATTAAATAAATTTTGTCTATTTCATTGATTAAATCAAATTATTCTTCTTTTGTAATTTATAGACGCAAAACTGCGACAGGTTTTCACTCGTTATATATATCTACCCTAACTGGATTTTGAGTTTTCCTTGAGGCGTTGACAAAACACCAGCTCTGTTTTTATATCTCGTTACATCTATACCCCATATCGATTACATTTAATTCCTTGTATCTGTCGAATTAAGGGGGTTCAAATGAAATTTAAGAAACCGTCTTCTTTATTATTGGCAATTGGTATCAACTACTTGGTCATTTGTGATACCTGAAATCAGCAAGGCATTACATTTAACGACTGTGTTCGGCGCGTGACAATCGCGTGAAGATAAAATATAAACCCAGAGTCGTGTGCTACTCCTAATACGTTGACCATCAGTAATGGTTTGTGGCAGCCCTTTTTTTATAATTTTACCGACGTTACTTTACTTGCTCATAAGAGCAATACAATATCATGATTACCTGGCTAAGAATATGCACCGCAAATGACTCCCCGCAGCGCGGGTGGTGTACCTCGTTCCATAGGTTGACGAGATACACGACAAGTTTAATATGCAGTTAAAATAAGAGACTAGTCATAATTGCTATAGCGACATGCTACTCAGGAGATCTGAGAGAAACGTTTAATGAGTCATTTTTATATCGCTCTATGTTAGTGACTTCCTATTAGTAATAACAATCAGCCATTTGGGATCCCTCGCCACTACTATAATAGAATACCTTGAAATATCTTTACATTTATTTCCTTTGTTCCTTAACTCATACCAATTGAAAGCTTTCGACGACTCTTGTTCAAACAAATACCAAACACGAAAGTGAAACAATCTTGTTGATAGCATACTTGTATAGTGCCCTTGATATAATGTACTTGTCCCTGCCGTGAATATATAGGCAACAGGTAGTACCACTTAAACGCCATGTCCAGGAAACCTCTTAAACAGCCTATTAGGTTACAATTAAAAGAATCTCTGAGTCCATTGTGTGTACAAACGTTGTGGTTAAGTGACTATTAGAATCCAATCACAACATTCCTGTATAAGAAATAGAGTTATGTGAATTATTTTGGTACTCAGATTGGATAGTTTAAAACTCGGGCTTTAGTCACGAGATGTCTGATAATAGTAACATCCGTATAAAGCACAAACATATTTTTATTTGAGTTTTATTTTTGATTGAATACCCATCCCTCTGATATCTTAAGAATCATAATATTTGTTATTTTATTAAGTTCATAACGAAACACACGTAAAGTAGATATACAATGGGTAACACATACTTAAGTAATTTCAATTACCATGGAATGTATGGTATCTAACCCCCCTCCCTCCCTCCTCCTGCTGTCATTGTATTTATTATGTATTAATGTATTAACTCTTACTTATAGCAACGTGTTCCTAGTCATATATTTGGTTTACATGTCTATATACGTGACATATATTTATATATGTGTGAGCATTCCAATTTTGTTCCTTGTAATATTTATGAAAATATAATGACAACAAGATACAAATCAAAGCTAAAAAAAACCTCATTATGTAGTATAATTCTGAAATAAACTTAATGATTGAAATTTATATGATCAATGTTAAAAAAATCGCGATTCGTTTATTTTTGGTATTTTTATTTAATTTCTTAAGCTTTCATTTGTTTGCTATTGCAAAAAGAAAATTTGTCAGCGGTAAGATACATTCACTTAAAATTCTTTATAACATATAGACAACCACAACTAACACATGTGGCCTTTACCAAGTACATATATATGTTATTACGACAATTTATAGCAAAGGTGATGGATCAGATTCAGCAAACCTACACATACTTTGTTGAGTCACCGTTTTGGTCACTTCATTCGCAATTGACCTTTGACCCAGAGGTGGACCAGACTTGGACCTCAACATTCGTCAAACGGGCGTGACAGAAATACTTTTCACTGGTCAAATGAGGATCATTTGTCTCCCAGGTTTCTATAGTGTCTTCACCACCAACATAGACGTCCATTTGTCTTGTGACATGATTAGGAGTCTGACAATACCATGATGGCAGGTGGGAAAAGTCGGCCAACAAGAATAGGCTTTAGCAGGAGATACAACAACTGAATGGAAATACAAAATTACTAAGTATGATAGGTACTTAGCTAAGCAGATATGCCTATGTATACATCCTGGTCAAACATGACAAACTTATTTCAACTAAAATATTACTACTGTAAAATACAACAAGAAAATATCAACATGTCAACACAATCACAACTTAAAGTCTAATTCAATTAAAACTAGGACAAAAATAAACAAAAGAAAGATTAACACGAGACGCATGAGAAAGTACAAGGAGAATAAGACAATGTGTTCCAGAAGAATAAGCGTCTTCTGCTTCATCGACGACACTCGCTATGTAAATCTTGGTCAATCCACGTAAATAATATACAATGTTATTTTTATTTAGATTAATATACGCGATATAATATACTGTTATTAACTAAAAGTCTATTCCTTTTTCTTATCAAATATGCCGTTTAGCAGAACGATTTTACTGTTACAAATTCTGTGTTTCTATTATCATTTTTATGTGACTTTGCAATGATGATTTCTGTGATTCATATGTCAGATTTTGAATACTTCAGTAGGTTAAAGTGTTAAGTAGAAGCCATCACGATTGGCAGCACATGCAGTTCTCTTATGTGGGAGGTCATGATGTCTATCTGTATTTTTTGTCCTTTGATTTCAGATTTTGCCTTTTCTCCGTTATTTCTTATATTGGACAAACCACTTTTGATGATATTTCATTTCACTGATTTAAACCGCTAAAACTGCATCCTACTTTTATATAGCTTAATGTCCCTTTCCCGAATTAACCTCTTAGTGTATCTTTGATTTGCCATTGAAATAATTTCATTATTCTCTTTCTGCTGATAAAAGGTCACAAAAAGTCTTTTAAATAACTCGATATAATAAATTATCACACTCAGAATAATTAAAGAGAGAAATTAGATGATGTTGCAAAATATGGTGAATTATTTTTTTCCAATCATGATGACACAGATGGTTTAAGGTTTAGATAGTAATATCAGATCGCCTCGATAACATCGCACAGGATCGCCAGAGGCTATTACGACTGCTGCTGAGGAAATTGACCTGGGGAGGTTAAAGGTTAAAGGCGAATACAAGTAGAGCTGATAGGGTAGGACTGTATAGTAATTGTGACATCTCCCTGTTATTCGTTTAGTCATGGGACCTCAGTACCGCTCTCCGATGCAGGAGGAATAAAACAGAGTCAACATTAACGGAAGCTACATATGCTACCGAACACACCATCGTGTAGTTAGCAGTTAGTTTTTCATCCCAGTGCAAACATGTCATCAGCATATGTGTACACGTGACACCGATTACAATAAGTATCACATGTTGTCGATTACAAAGTTCCTTTTCGAAGTCTAATGATATTTGTGCAAATAGTATAGGAAGATTTTATTTATGCAAAAAGTATGTAATGTATGTATGGTATTGCTGTGTTAAATGTTTTATTTGCATGTCACAAGGTAAATACAAATTAATGTTTGAAAACGATCCAATAAATGATATATTTTCCACGTAGAAAAAAGATTAGGGATGACCTGTCGATCAAACAGGTGCTCGTTTCAATATTTATTTTGGCATCTCAAATAAAACACTTGGAAACTTTTTGATCTGTTTAACTATCACTCTGATCTCTTCACAGCTATTTATCACCATAATCGAAGTCTTTCAATAGGACAGCTTTTTTGTAAGTTGTTGATAATGCCGGAGGTGGAGACGGACCTCTTTATAAAATATCAGTGTTTGCTTTTGATTTTGATACGTATACATGTATATGGAATATATGCCATGGCGCCTTTTGATCGATGCAAATCTATATACAAATATAAAGAGTAGCTTAACATTGCAAAATTTTACAAATAATTGAGATCTAACTTTATTTTTTTGCCATCTTTGCAATGATTGAAATAAACTTTAAACATAATCCAGATAAGAAAATATATATTTTTCGTGAATAATATCATCGACTTTTCAATAGTATTAAATTTTTATAGGTTTATTTTATATTATATAAAATAGTTTATCATAATTAGAAACCTTTCGTTTGTTTATTTTGTTTTTTAGTATTGAACCGAACATTGGAATAAAATGAGTATCTATATTTAATGTGAACTAAGTTGATAAATTTGAAGAATCGATAATGCACGTTTATGTTTTCCAAATGATGAAGCTTTTAATTGGTTTGGATGCTGTGCATATTTTATTCGTGTGTATTGGACGTTGAACAAGGCGATCAAAGACAATGCTATCACAATGACAATAAGCGGGATCGGAAACGTCAACCACAGCCAAGGCACTGCCTGGAAGACCTGACTACGAAATAGGTTTCAGCCAATGGCTTTTAGCTATCATCTCCATGTCCAGAATATATGATATAGAGACGTATACATCGGAGTTTAATAAGTATTGATGTGTTCTTTCATAAATTATTACAGGTTTGAAAACACAACTTTTCATTTATGAATAAAAAAAATAGTACATACAGTGTATTCTAACACAATTTTCTTTTATATTGAAAACTAATTGGCAAGTTCCCTTATTTAAAAAGTAGACGATGTCTTGTCCTAACCTTCAGGTTAATTCTAGTTTGTAAATGCACATTAACATGTTCACATATACATTTGTACATGATATTTGTTATGCTAACATAGGAAACAGATTTAATATGCTAGAGGGGACAACACGGCACGAGGTCAGAGATAAATGAGGACAAGTTTACTGGACAATAGTTTCGGTCACTTATGAAATGAAAGTAGGTGCCAGATGTGAGTTGAGTTGTCACTGTGTTATCTATTACGATCTAGAGAGACACACCCTGCCAGGTGGGTTTTCTTTCTGAAATATAAAAGTGTTAATATGCTGAGATTTTATTTTATTTGTATTTGCTTGGAGTATAGAGTATAGACTACAAAACCGCAATGATTTCACTTTGCTATCAAAGCAAAAAAAATAATGATAAATTCGATGTGCTATTAAATTTTGTTGTGTCGTGCATTGTTAAATTTTGAAATATTTGATAGTTGGTTGCTGCAGTGACCAAGTATTTTGAATATGGGATTCTGCATATAGCATTCTGAATATAGGATTCTGAGTAGTGATATACTACGGCATAAGTATGCTGGCCATGTGTTAAGAAAATATTTGTGTATTTAAACAAAAATATTTATTATTTTATTTGTTTATAATTTACTTATCAGATTTTAGTTTATTTATTCAGTTAAATATGCATTTATTGTCTAATCATTTTGCTTATATAATATGTGACTGATGGCAACACAGGTAATTTATATTCTGATATATAAATAATGTTAAAATTGTTTATTACAAAGCGGATATTTTAATCAGTAAAACAAAGTTAAGTTCTATACTATGAGAGTGTAAACTATCATCAAACAACAGATATTAAACTGTCATCACAAAATGGTCCAATTACACACGCCAGGCGCAGCTACACACAGCTGGCATTATTGATGTTAATATGATAAATTATGTGTTTTGTTTTAAGGGAAATTTTATGCACAGCTGTTTTAAACATTTATTTTATACCTTCATATATGGACACATAACTTGGCCGACATGGATTCGTCTTACGTAAATTAATAAAGCATTGTTTCTGATTGGATATGGCATATTTTATATCTAACTGTATCTACTTAATTATACGACCACTCCAATCAGCTGTTTCACGTTCAGTCTATTTGTGTGATAATCTGCCAATTTGGTATGCTCACCGAACAATTTCGGTGGTGTGTAGAGGGCTCCAATGGTACAATTAAACCCGTCAAAACCTTTATTGGAAATTATGGATCTATTCATTTCATCCTTTCCTGTTCCGATCATCACACAATATAATTGTATTTATTCTAATTGGATCGTAATAAGCACATAACTCCCATTTTACATATCCGTCATGTAAATAGTTCCGCGGAGATTTTGTACAATAAGTTGAAGAGAATAAAAAGACATTGATTCAGCTTTTGTAAAAATATTGTTTTAAATTCTGAATGTTTTTGTCATTTCATGTATAATATTAATTAAAGATAAATTTGAAATGATATCTGACATAGCATGTAATATCTTAAAATAAAGTGTTTGAAACATATTTTACTTCTATATCATAAATCGTAAATCGTCTCATTTAAATTGAAATAGTCGTTGAGAAAAGATACAATGAGGAAATAAGTATAACACAAAGAATATTTAAATTTAATAGTTTGCTAATACATCTTTACATTGTTTACATTCTATTCTTATTTTTATTTGTATACTTTTACAATAATTACAAATATCACATTTACCCATTCTGACGAATATTACAAAAGTACGCAAAGAAAAATAGTTCTTAAACGAATAAAATTGTAAGTTTGAAAATGTTATATCAGTTTAGCATTTGGATCTATGTTAAAGAAAGTGTAAAAATGTCACTGATTCAAAATGTCACAGGTTTTGAAACAGTAGACCAGATGGCAGTATTGATAGTTGAGGTAAAAACAAAAAAGACCTTAATCTGATGATGACAATATTTTAGGAAGTAGTAAAATTTCAGTTTTAAATAACAGTCAGCAAGCACAACCTCTTCAATGATTTTCTGAACAGTTACTTATACAAAAATCAAAATAAAATATATTTTCATTAAGTTTTAAATTGAATCCATAATTTGGAAGTACTAGCTTTGTGTATGTGTTCTTTATTTGTATTACTACTTGAAATCATTCTACTAGGATAAGCTTACTGCCGACATTTTATAAAAACATAAACAATATCCGACGCGCTAAGACCGCCATAGGCAGTTTTAAAACCAACCATTTGATGGAAATGGATATAAAATATTACACACACACATATATATATGTTATTAATTTTACTTCATTTACCATAACAATATATATTTAATTAACACCGTAAATTATTAGTTTGGATCGCATGAATTACTTACTTTTCCTAGGACTAATTCATATCCATTTGTTGCATATTTACACCTTTAAACGATTTCAAAACTGACAACTGCTGATGAGTGACAACAATGTGTTTAAATTGGTGTTCCAATGTTAAATATTTGACATGATACGTGGAGCATATGACAAATTTCCCTTCAGGTAGAAACAATTAACGCGCAAACAAGAAACATTCGTTTCCTTTCAATTATTCATTTACAATACATACGTTTCTGTATTGGTCTTTATGAAGTATTTACAAAGTGTCTGTAATTTCCACAGGCGATTTAAACTCGTCCATAGAATTATATTACAACAAAAATATGTCCAAATCAGACCTAACAATATTTAGATGATCATGTGGAATTACAGTCCTGAGACAACGGATATGATAATTCCAATCGTTATATATTTTCGCCCAAACTTCGAGAGGGTCCAAAGGTAATGTTTCAAGTTTTTTTTATATAAAAAGTCAATATTTCTTAAATTTTTATCAAACTTCCCTTGAAGCAAGTGTGTACAGAAATATTAGTTAACAAATCGCCTAAGTTGTAAAGTTTGATTTGCCTTCTAGTAGTATCATCACCTGGTGGGTGAAGTGACTGGATGGAAATCCAAAGTATCCCAAGGGGAAAATGACGGATACGGTACTATTACAAAACTAACGGGAAAGTAAGAAGAATCTTAACTTACCTGCCAGGGTGAATTCGATTCGATGGCCAGGAACGACATCACAAGCTCCTGCCTTGGGGAACTGTGGTTCTTAGACTGGCCTGACTACCTCCTCAGGCTTATACTTTCACTCTGCAATGACCGATCAATGAAAAATCTCAAGTTTTGATTCGCCCGCCGTATGAACCAGTATAGTAGTAGGATGTTCGGATGCTTCGAGCTATCTCCTCTAACATAGATAGCAGCTTGTACCCCGGCCCCAACAATCAACGCAATAATATCCTTTTGTTCTCTTAACCTAGAGCATATATCTAAAGTCTGTTATCATCTCTAATTGAAGGTGATTCCGATTCAAATTAGTTTTTTGTCGATTATGACAGTGAGACTGATGATTGGTTCACAAGTTCTATGCTAACTTGTGGGTGTCGCCGTACGTGTAAGTCTATCTAAACGGTTCTGTTATGCATAATAAATCCACTACAGAACATGTGCTTAATCAAGCGTCGTGCCTCCTGCTCTCGTGGTGTGATAGCACCAGTGCTGGACGATATGAGCTCTCTCATTCCTATATACGTTTTCAAATCAGGGATCATTGCCATTATTTCCATCGGACTTGCAGCATGATGCATTTAGACAAAAATCAATTGTTTTAATTGCATATTGTGTTGGTACATCTTACCGGATCTATGGAGTAATTCATTGTCATGAAAACTGAATTGTGGCTGTTATCGATTTATATATAAATATTTAAAGTACACTCTTAATATCAATCTTAGATATATTATTAAATTTTTTCGATCTTGTGTACAATGACAACAATCAGGTCGGATACTAGAGAGAAAGAAATGAAAACTTACTGAGCTGTCAATATCAATCAGTTACTTGACCAGTGGTTAAATACCGAATCAAGGACACCGCTACTACATTATATCCAGTTGTGGTATTACCGTGGACAAGTGTGATGTTGTAAGTGAGAGAATCGAATGAACAGTACAATGATTTTCCGGTTTAAAAGCTTGACCGAGCCACCACTAAACCCAATAGAAAACAAGAAAGAATAAATACTACAAATAAATTGTGGCAAAACGGGGATGTGTAAGGGGCCATTTAACGGACGGATACATCTATTCAAATCCATTGAATTGATTTAATAGAAGGGGGAGTTCTATCACTCAGTCAAAGTTTGTTTTCCCCTCAAATTACAAAAAGATAACAACTGAAATATTTCACCCTGTTTTCATCCGGAATTCTAGCCGTGATTACTATAGGTAAGCAGAAAAACACTATAGCTACCGTTCTCTCCTACGCGAATATGCATGTCGTCTCAGTGACAGCTAAACGACAGCAAAGATGTCGGCAAGTTGATGAGTACTATGAAATAAGATACTAAATTGATAATTACAAGTAATTCCTAAATTTCATTTCTCTATCACAAATGTCATTGATGCATGATGGTAGATCAACATCACCTGCTCCATGTAATTGTATGTTCCCACTAATCCAAACTAGCTATAAAAAGGACGAAATTCATACTTTTCTTTAAGAATTTCAAAATGCTACGTACTCCTCGAAACTATATCGATATGCTGTTCATTTTTAGTTAGAAAAAACATATTACGTAAAGCAATAATCTATAATGGAAACCAAATGTTGTCAAATGCAAATGAAAAAAATATTTGAGTAACTGTAAACTGTAAAAATATCCACTTGGTTGTATATCTATCTTCATATATATGTCAATGCTACTATCCTGTCTCAACATAATGTGATAATAACCATACAATAACATTATGTATACACATTTTAATGTTTATCCTCACCAGGACAGATTTTTGTTTACACATGAATATAACAAATTCTCTTTTTTATTTCATAAAAGATGAAAAATATTCTATTTGAATTATAAAAACATATTATAAAAAGAAAACTATTTAACAATTCAATCAACTTTGTGACAGGTTAAACTGGAATGAGTAAATGGCAATTAAGTAATATATCTTTAAAGTTTGAAGTACCATATATGTCTTGTCAACTAAACTAAAACTGCAGTCAAAGTTAGATCTTATAAATTATCGGAAAATTTATAAACGGTTATTCAGCAAACAACATCAAATATTAAACATCAAAGAGTATCCGAATGCACACATGAGAACGTCATGATGAATGATTCCGCTGATGTATTGCCAGATATCACATGAAATATGAAAGAAATTTGTAAATGTTACCTCGGGTAGAAGAACAGCTAAGTTATCTCTGCCGCTTTTGCTTTGCTTGTGCCGCAGGTAACGATATGGTTCGTATTGTTTTGGTGCAGCTCGTACTATGCCGAAGGGAAACGCCGGTTGTTTGTATATATATATTGTCCTGCGTCACCTCTCGTCTCATTGAAGAACCCTGCAGACAAAGTTAACATAATAATGAGGCTGTATGCAGTGTCTTCTAACGGTGTTATTTGAAAAGGGGAGGGTCTACATTTATACGTCAGAGCAAGTATATGACTTAGCCTTATGACGTTAGGTCATTACAACAGTGTTTGTATCACTTGTATGTGTTTAGATTTTTTCATTGTGTGTGATAATACACATGTTTCCATGTGTACTATGTATATATATATACAGTTATTTATTGTGAATACGATACATATTTATTTGTAAATATTATTGATATTCTTTTTATATATACATATTCTGGAATTATCAATCACAATTGTAGGGTAAGTACATATTTTACATGTTCATGATGGCGTTTTGAAAAGAATTCATGTTTCATTTAAATTTAAATCACTCTCCCGTTGTCTTTCTTTATTAATTAAAGTTTAAATTATTTACATTATGTGACTATGATGGCGAAAAAGCATAGCATTTTGATGAAATGTATTCAATAATTACTTTAAAAAAGAAAGAATTTATATATATATATATTATAATAAATCAAGAACAATCTATGCTGTTTATATTATAACTATAATTGAGCATTTATAATCCAATGCGCTTAGGCTGAAAAAGATACAGAGAAAAATAAAATGAAAAGAAATCATCAGTTCAATTGTATTGATGATATTCAAAATTTATTTTTTGGAGTTGATTAAATGATTGATAGATCTGGAAATGTTGTGTAATGAATTTCGGTGTATTGACGTTTTCATTTTAGCAATGTCTCCTAAGATATTTCTGTGATATTGGTGGATTCTACAGTTGAATATGCCCTATATCATATATGGAAATTATATGTACTGAGAACATAAGAATTTACCAAAACGATGATACATATTCATTAACAAAATTAATTTAGTTACAGCTTCCATATTTGAAAAAAAACCCACAAAATATAATTTACATGATCACTTATCGATTGCAGTACTCTAGTTATTGTGTATTGCACGAGATAATAAGTAATATGTTTTTTATAAATTATTTTGAGGATTCTGATTAATACTCTTATCACATGTATACATTTTTAGTAAGTTGATAATATTGCAAAATAATAACTGACACACTTAGGTACGTTAGAATAAACTTTAGATCCTAACAACCCAACCACTAAATTGCTTTTCATCGCAATTCTTTGCTTATGACCTTAGCATCCCTTCATATTCCTTATACGTTCTATAATAATTTATTTATTTCATCTTTTTACGAGCAAATGTGATTTGGCGTAATTTTATTATCTTACAACTTGCAATGAATTGTTCTCTCTCAAGAAAAATAGCCCTTTGGCGAACTAAATTTCTCAGTCTTTTAAGAGGCAATAGTTTTAATCATGGTTCCATCTTTCGATGACGGTAACCTGGTTCTTTTAGATTAATTTTTGCCTCGACATGGGACAGCAGACTGATTCTATTGATCAATCAACCGGTTCTACAATATGGCGTCTCGTCTTCGAGAAAATGATCATGAAAAACGATGCTCTGACGATGGCCTTCTGTGCAGTGCGTATTCGCAGAATGACAGCACAATCAGAATTCGATGCCAAGCAGGTGTCAAGCCAAGCGGCCACTGACTTGCCGACAATGACCCCGATCTCTATTTGACTCTGTGCCAAAAAGTCTTCCAACCCTGGGATACATTGTATATGTATATGGCACGAATGGCATAGATGAACAAGGTAGTGAACTCGAGTGTATTAGATTTGTATCCAGATAACGAGCATCATGCTATTAGCCTGCATATATCCGTATGTATTCGTGACATTAAGTATATAAAACTGATCTTTCAAAACCCACTGACAGGGACTGAAATTAGTACAATGTTCCTCCGAATGAACAGATGATATATTTCAGTCACCGTTCGTTAACATTGATGCAAAAATGAATATTTGTCATTCGTTGAATAATATCTAATGACTGTGCCAATTTCCTAAGCAACGCGATATTGAATTATTTGATAAAGTACCAATATATCTCAGGCTATACAATCTAACACTACTTGTGAGCTATTTCCGCTTATAACTGTTGTGTCTAAGTCAACATATCTAACCCCTTGATATTTAATCAAGTTTTAATTGAAACTTCGTTTACTACCGTAACTAGGAACTGACACTCTTGAATACATTTATCCGAATATTAATGAGTATTTGTGCTGATATGATATTATTAGGATAACTTTTGTGTGTGTGTTTTGTTTAAATTCGTGTTTTGTCGTTTTGCTGGTTTTTGTATTTCTACTCAACATTACCCATTAACACACTACAAAATGTTTCATTCTTTAAGAATCAAATGCAATAATACAATTACTAGTTAATCCACCACTGTTATTCACTATCAAAAGAGTGATGTTTTTAATCCTTTTTAACCTCTTTTATTTCATTTCAATTTTCTTTTCCTTTTTATTTTATTTTGTTTAAAGATTGTAAGTTACGCATGCTGTATCGCCCCGTAAATATACGCATACTGGCACAAAACAGTGTTCACTCACAGAGCTACATATATATATTTTGAAGCAGTTTTCAAGTATATAACTCTACATGTTGAATGTTACAAGCAGTAAGTGAAAAAGACATTACTGGAAAAAAAACCAAAACGATGAAATTCAGGAACAACACACCGAAACACAAATTTAAATCGGGGCATCAAACAAAGAGAAAGAGAGTTTATTTCTCAACAGCATACGCCCTTTAACCAAAGACAACATCTGTAATGTCAAAGTACATGATGTCATCATCTCAAAGAGAGAACCGGTGCACTGATCACTAAACCATTAGGTACAATAGTAAGTATAATAAAAACCTCGACCATATCAGCAGACTTGCCAACGGCGAGCAGAGAAAATGCTTCTTCTGATTAAGTACTAGAAATATACCACACTTGTCTGTATGAATCCCAGGAGGCTTTCTGTACCAATCTCAGTCTCTATATAGACGAAAGCAATCGGGATAAAACATCTTCACCTTAGGGCATAGTCACGTAGGTCATTAGGGTTCATACCTGGTACCTTTACACGTACAAGTTCTCATCAGAATAGACATTATGGTATACATATATGTGGCCCAACTTGTGTTAAGTGGTCACTTACAGGAAACCATGACTTTGGCTGTTTAAGACAGGTAGCTGTTTGTCATTCTTTTATAACAGCGTATGTATTGTAAGGAGTTTTATCAATAGTAAAAATCATGTGATTATTATGCACGATAAATTATTATGAAAAATTATCACATATATGTGTTAGGACAGGGGTATTTAATAAGACATCATACTTCTTACATATACACATGCACATGTTTTAGTAAATTGTTTATTGTTCAGTAAATGTGAATTTTACAAAGCCATATTATTACGTCGTCCAATGCAATGTACTGCCACCATAAATATTCAAAAACTTTTCGTGGTTTATCATCCGAGATTTTTGAAATTTAGAAATTGATAATCAAACAGAATCATGTACATAATGTATCATATATAAACCTGAATCTGAAAAAGAAAATTAAAGTTAATTGCAAGAATATATCGATGTTATTATGTATAAATACATTGTATGCGTGTGTCGAGTATGTTACAGTAAAATCATTACCTTTCATTTGTTGATAGTCTCGCGTAAGAAGAGTTTTTTTTTTCAATTTCAGAAATTTCCCATTCCTTGCCCGATAATCACATCAGGGCGACATAAAGACAACAGCGTATCTCATTAATTAAGACTGACGAACCCACTCGTTCACACCTGTTAAACTCCGGCTGTTTCTGGAGATTTTTGCAAATAAATGTAATAAAAATCAGGAAAAAAACCCAACAGGATGCTTTGTGATACTGGAAGTCGCTTGCCACTTAATAAAAACAAGACATGGTATTCCTACGTGACTATGTGTTAACCCCCATGTTTGTTTTAATCAACTCTGTCCCCGGGCAACAAACAAAAGTGAATTGGGAAAGCGACCATTCAATACGCCAAAACTCGTACTTAAACACGAATATTATATTTTTTGTATTCAATTTGGCAATAAAATCTTAGTTTTAGCAGAAAATAGATGCCAGTCTTGTAATTTCAAGAGTTAAAGAAATTGCTGATGTTACTATTCGAGACTTAATGTGTTCAGCCAATTGAAATCTGACATACTTCCTCAGGCACTCCACAGACGGTGGTCAAATGTCATTTTATCATTATGGTTTTGTATTTTTGCGTCAATGTCTTTAACAGAATTTCTTCGAACAATACACCACGCAAGTTAATAAATTGCTTAAATTTCTTTTTTTTTTCAAATTTGCACAGTATGCAAACGAAGTATAGCTTGTAGTTGTCTTATGAGGAGCAAGGCGTTAATTTAAAAGCAATTTATCAAAATCTAACAAAACCGTGACACTAAATATAAATTGTAGCTGTTTGAGAGCACAATCAAAAACGGCCGAAGGATATATTTGATGGTTTCAATTTTAGAAGAAACAGGACAATAGCTTTGTCAAATGTAACTCTGTAATGTTGATGTCAATATGTAGTAATGCTGATTTTTACACCAAATTATGTTTTCAATACAGGTTATGGAGAACAGAAATCACTATTGATATTTCGTATTTACAATGAAACTACATAATCGTGCCAATTTTGGAGAGATTTATTTCTGTGGGTTTTCGTTTGACGTTTGTTGTCGATGTTGCTTCTCCATACCGTTTTTTTAATTCCCTTACTACCATGAAAATTCTTCCGCGTGTGTTCTGTATTTTCTTACAAAAGAACTCGTCCTATTTCATTTTCATTTGGAAAAGTATGCCACATTGTCATTTGGTAACAAGACAAACTTATTTTTTTCAATGTGTTGTATGATTTCTTCATGGAACATACTGCCCCCAACCATAACCATCAAAATGTTCTCAATTATGTATGTATAGGTAATAATCTCATATACCGACCTCAAAAAGATCCGTTCATATCCGCTGACACCTTCAACGTAAGTCAAACTCCCGCAAAGGCGACACAGTGGAAATTGCGACACGTATGATAAGCTAACCGAACCTTAACAAGATTAACACCATGTACACAAACGTTACACATCTCCTCTTACACTGTGCAAATCTAGTTTGTGTTAGAATGCTTAAAAAAATAAGCGTAATATATATCCTTGTCAATCTCATGGTAAACCGATGCCTTTAGATCTGTAGATATTTGTGACAAGCGCAAAACGGATAAATTAAAGACTATTTAAATTATGTGAGTGATGACTAGAAGACGTAAGATTAGAACACCCAAACAGTGCTGGATGATTTATCATCGGTATGAAGACATTGAAACACAACCCCATCAGCAAACAAACTATGGAATGCCTGCTGTCCAGTGTACGTCAAACGTTCTCGAGACCCCCTGTTGAATCATTGTCAAACATCGACAAGACACCGAACAAGAGCATTGTGGACAGCAGAAAATAGTTATTCATTCTTCAGTCAAAAATAATTAAATCGCTACAGTATTTTACGGAACGATGTAAGCTAATACTGAATTGACGGTATTGTTACAGGTTGCTTGAAGTAGTCTTCTGAGTCACTATATCCTTGTTCATAATGTACCTCTTTGGTCTACTTTATTGAAATTGTCTACTGAAAGAGACACAGTTCCAGTCCTTAATTTAAGATATTAAGCGTTAACGCATTGGCCTTCGAATTGTATTTCTTTCTATTATAGTTCATTATTATGACTGTTTGTAGGTCAAAGAATAAGAAATGATATTTGAAAATGGTGATGGGTTGACACTTTAAGTAACTCTCTATTTGATAGTCTTTTTAACTTGAAAGACGGTGATGAAACATCAATACCAGGAATTTTATATCTATACGATGATACTAAGTAAATGGTATAAAAGCGAATTTTAGGGATCAGTATAATGAGTCGTGTGTATAACTTTCTTAAAAGTACATATAGTGTTCGATTTTCACGAGTCTTTCAAATACATCTAATCATTATGGCAACATGCACTGTCATGTGTCTCATGGAATTACAAAAAAAAAATCTTAAAATGATTAGTTTTAGAGAGAGCTTTATTACCTAGCGAGTTTTAGATGATACAACAAATTTATCGAAGAAATTCGTTTCCCAGACAAAAATGTCAACAATGTAATGTAAAATTATTTCTGTCTGCATTACATCATCAATTTGGAATTTACTACCCGTGTTTTAAACCGCACATATCCAATAATCCAATATATTGTTGTATAGATTTCGTCGAGATTAGAATTTTCAATTTAAACAGGAAGATAGCATGCTCCTCTTTGTCACTTGTAAGTGATGTAATTGGACCTGGTGAACATCTTTAGAAACACTGTTACTGTGACACACAACGACAAGACACCTTTAACACACGAAAGTACAGAGGGTAGATGTACCCAAAAACACGAAAGATACATGTTACTCCTGCCGCCGGAAAAAGGAAAATAATAAAACCAAACTGGGTACACACCGAACCCATCTTTGATATGAATAGACTAACATGAATTCTAATATAACTTGGAAAAAACCTGTTTTGCACATTGGATATCCTTTGGATTTGAAACTGTGACAGACGTTTTGTTCTGAGCTTATAAGTTTCTTAGCACGATTTATTTATTTGTTTCAAAATATTATCTTTTAACAAAAACAATACTACTAAATTTCCGGGAATTTATTTATCTAATAAAAGATATTGATTTTGTTATTTTCTTAATTGTGATTGTCAAACAATAGTACATTGTAAACATCTGAAATGAGAACTATTCGAAAAGCACATACATTGTTAATCACCTTTCAATATAAATTTAGAATTAGTTATAGCATAGCCAAACTATGGATAAACTGCACCGCACTGCTATTTCTTCCATCCAGGGCTCATCTTTGATGCTAGGAATGTAAGAAGGCAACTGAGGAAAATATAGCTAAACAGGTGTCAAAATGGGGAGATGCACTGAATTTAGTTAGTACTTATTGATTCCAAGTATTTATCATGCTTATAAATAAATGTTTATAAATAGCACAAGGAGTTTTATAATATTTCTCATCCTTAAAAGTAATTCCCTTCTAATGATATCATTTGATGATATATAAAAGCCTGTATGTTTTACAAATACTTCTTGGTTAGTGTAATCTATATGATTAGTGTCAAGTGTCAAATATTTTCAATTCTAGCAATATTTGATGTTATATTCAATATGATTAAAAGTCGGTGATTACCCAAGAATAATTAAATCAAATAATTAAATAAATCGCTTTACTCGCAAATAAAGAAGAATCGAAGCAATTATCAACAATAAAGCATCTCGAACACAAAAGAAAGCAACAAATTACACAAAAGAATCAGCAGAAGGAGAAAAGCTAAAAAAATGGAAATACCATTCAAAGTTTTGGGATATTTACCACCTACCCCGATAGGAAGTTGGAGTAAAGAACAAGTACCGGTATAGCCTTACAGACAAGGGTTAATCACATTCATAGTCATGTGAATATCCTACACACCATTCATCAGCAGACCGCCATCCAGCTCTCAAAATTACACAGTATTAGATAGGGTAAGGAAGCTACTGTATAGAGGAGCATATACAAGAGGACTCGAACGGGATGTGTCGGCTATTACTGAGGCACGTCCATCATTATTAAGGGATGACTGTATTGTGATATTAGACACCACATCCTGGCGAGAATTTGCCCGAGGGTCAAGGATTTCTACAACCGGGTAGTTATGGGCAAGGGTAGTCAAAATCTGCGATGTATCCTCCTTTCCCTTTGATCCAGAGTGGATTATATTTTTAAGAATCCCCTTCTGTTGGTCTTCGAACCTGATGTATCGGGTTTACACCCTTTCTATTCCCCGCTGTCATCAAAGCAATTAGATTTCAACAGAAGATCTCTATTAATTTTTTACAGAAAAAAATCCGCTGGTTTTATTATACCTGGGTAGCTGGTGGAAAGACGACGATGTATAATGAGAGATTTATAAGGCTACTAAGCGGTAAGGGACACAGCACGAGTTAAAACGATAAATCACTATTCTTGCCACCAACTTAGCGGGGCCAAAAACCACACAGAATGCAATAAGACTAATGACAGTGACGACCATTTTGATAGGAAACGGTAACCTGTGATTGGATTGAGGTGTACATACTACAATCAAACATAAAACATCTATAAGATAAAAGCATAGAAGATGTTAAAGTAAGTTTTGATGAAAATATGCCGGACATATTTTCCAAAGCAATACCAATAGGACCATGTCTAACGCTTAATCGGAAATGGTATTAAATGATGCAGTATGTCATCTTCAGGTTAATTGTCTTCCAATCTTACACTTTACAAGTAGAGATATTGATTCAGGGTACCAAAAACTAGTAACTTTATAATTACGATATCTATGTAAAAACAGAGGAATGGGGAGGGGAGGGGTGAAGTGTGAGTTATGATTCTTTCAATTTAAATCAGCTATGAAATATCACTTTTATGTTTCCGTATAATATATTTATGACGTCATGAAGCTACTGTCCCCTCGGATGTTCAGTATTCAGCTATCCCAATGAACGATGTAAGAATTAAATAGATATAAATTAATTGCGTTAATCTGTTTTAAAATGTTCATTTTCCATATTTATCTATGAATTTGTAGTTTAACAGCTTAAGAGAATCTGAATACACTGACACGTCCCGATTCCGTAGAATGCATGTTTTGCGTTTTTTGCGTTAATATAATAATGAAATATTGCTTATTATGACGTCTTCTTACTTCATAACAAATTTTAATCTCAATTTTACCTTGGAATACAAAATGTAAGTCACACGGTTTTACGCCTCTTAGCTTCTTCTTTGTAGGCCGTTAGGTCAAAGGAAACCAATGTTATTTAACATTAACATTTAACAGGTACGATTTGGTTTTTTTGGTTTTTCGGAGTAGCTTTTGGCTTATAGAATGAATTCAATAAAATATTTTAACTGTTTTAAGTTTTTTCTTCATTGTTTTCTTACAAATGATATTGACAGGATTTGTTATCACTCCGGAAGACGAAAATCAAAATCAAATCTCCCTGCTCTTTACAAGATATCAATAAAACCACGTTGTCGTCATCGAAAATAGGGATATAATGGATTATGATGTCAGAAGAGATTGAAAGTTCAAGGTCACGGTTCATGACGTCGTATTTACGTTGTTATGACGTTTATTTCAATTACACGTCTCATATGCTACTACAAAATATTTGGTTTTAGTTTCTATCAAATGCGCCTCAAGAACCTCAAGATATATGTTAATCTGACAAGAACAACAGAGAATATACCAACATATCAACAGAAATTTAATTCAAACTCCAATTCAATTAACCTATCCAAAATATGGAAAAATATACAATTACACGGATACTCCAGAAATGGAGAATAAGACCAGGATTTCCGGAAAGGCAAGTAATTTTTGCTTCATTCACAACACCCGGCCTGTAAATATTGCTCAATCCAAGTAAGTAATGTCTTGTTTCCAAATGAGAACAAGGTTAACAATGACGAAATCAGCAGACATTGTCTTCATGAACATGCACCTCTGGATATCCTGTGTAAGCTTATATCTGCTAAAATAGAAGTTCTTATAACACAAAAGATTTATGTGTTACACTTAAATCTTCTAGTAGTTGTGTTAAAATAACCAGGGAAAACAAAAATGCTGACGTCTCATACCGTTCTGACACTGATGAGCAATGTACCTCGGTACTACACATACAAAAACATGAAAAATACAAATGTGTCAATACATGTGTAAGTGGTAAATCGTGTTTAATCATATTCTTGTAAACTACAAACAATAAACATGTCATTTGTAAACGACTTTGTCACATAATCCTTAAACAATTGTACGTACTGGACTAAAACGTGAGGTAGAATTATAGTCATTTGTTATGGAGACTAACGAATTTTAAGAGAAAAAAAAAGAATAACAAGCAAACACTATAACATGTTATATAACCTAAGTATTGCTTTGACCAAGGTTTAACCAAATTAATAAAAAAAAATGTTAAAAAGACTGAACACAAGCCCAATGTATGCAAAACCATTTTTCATTAATTGAAGCGATGTATGTGTTCGCCGAAAGATATAATTGCTCGGTGTAAGCACCAGAAAGCATCTATAGGCCCCGGTCGTTAATTAACCCTGTCCACAGGCTAGTTATAAATTGATACTTCGATCAGGATCGTGTTTAAAATGGGACCATAAAGGGGAGACAAGAGCATAAAATGTTTGAATAGCCTAGACTTAATTAACACGACGTAATGTATAACATTGTCAGAATATTTAATTAAGCATCTATTAACATTCATAAAAACATACTAAACAAATGTTTCACGGCAATTTTGACCCTTTCAACTAAATATTTTCCACGTAATTCTTAAGGTTAACCTGTATTGAATGCTTGTTACAGCCAACTTGATGTATTAGCAAAACATCCATTCGAAACTCATCTGCATTTTCCTAGAGGCACTGGATCTCTTTTATGTGCTACGATAACACAGCTTCTATTTGTTTAATGTGTTTTCTTCTTTTGTGCTGTGTTTGTCTTCCAAATAATGTTAATAAAAAGCATGGAGGATTGATTATAGTTCTGTAATTACAAAGATAATGATATCAATGTGCTTGAAGGTAGATATTTATGAAGTATATAAAAATGTTGAAAGAACGCACATGACAATGTCACTGACTTTCTTGTGTCCTTACGCCGCTTCCGGCTAAGTAACTGGCGTAGTAACACAACAACGATAAATAGTGCCTTGTTCTGGCTGTTTACAATAAACAAACAATTATGTTTTAACACAACAGTGAGTTCTCAACGATCTAGCCAGGTTTACCTTGTCTAAATACCTGAAGGCTAGAAGAGCATATATTGAGCCTGTCACACAGAATAAATCTCGATGATCCACGAGAAGAGAATATTTCATCAACTCGAAACAAAATGAACAGATACATTTCTAATCCAATCACTTCAGACATTATTTTATAAAAGTATAGTTTACTATATATTGGTAACTTTGAATTATTTTTAAAGAGTTAAGATGGCATTATCAACAAACTAACTAGCCCGTGCAAATATCAAAATAAGTGTGTATGACAACGTATTATGTGTATAATAATGTTCCACTTTTGTATTCTGGATATTCAAAACAATTCAAATTCTTAACAGAAAACGTTATCCAATCATACACCAACTAGATTTCGAAAAAATCGACATATATATTGATTTTATGTAAAGTAAAATCGTCATCCTAGTAAAGTATTTTAAAGTATCTTTTCTCATATGCATCATGACACTGGACAATTATTGATCTATTTGAAGTTTATATTTATATTATCTTCCTGCTTTCATACTGATCAAAACTAATTATTTGTTTATCTACAAATTGTATTACAACTTAGTATGTTTAACCTGTCATCAAATATTCATAGCTCGGTGTTTCTTGATCAGCACTGCACACTGTAAACTAATATATTTACATGGGGCTCAATTTTGGTTTCGTGGTTAAATATAGCTCAATAAATCTACTTATGCTAATTTTAACAGTTCTTGGATTATGAGTCTGTGGATTAGAAGTAAGTTAAATATCAACGCAAATAAATCCCTCGCGAAAATTTCTCGTTTTATAGTGCTTAAAGAATATCTTTATCACCATATAGAAACGAGACTACCGTAATATTGGCATACGGATTTGACAAAGGGTTTTTATTGCAGGTATTGAAAATAAGGCCTATTTCAGGAAAAAATATATTTATGTTTATATAAAGACATCAAAATCCTACATTGTCATATGTGACCCACGGACTCATTACTTGGTAACTAAACGACATTACCTATATATAGTATATCATTTATCCAACGTAAGCAAAGTTGAAAATGCAATACAAGGATTTCATAATGCTAATATGATTACAACCTTAAAACGTGGCATTCAGTATTCCAATTTACATGATACGACAGCAGGTTTTTAACCAATTGAACATATAAGATATGTTTCAATATTCAACAAGGATAGAAACAAGACACCACGGCACATACAGTTGTCTCAGTGGGGTAGCACTTGACAAGAAGTGCCAAATTGTAAACACTTTAGGCTATAACGTGTCTGACGATACTATCTTTGACAGGCAGATCGTCCGTTATCATTTACATGTTCATGCTTATGACACCAGGGCAGTCACATATATCGGAATAAATCTGTCTTAACATAGAACATACAATATTCGTCTGAATCCAAGAGTTATCAGGATGCTTGTTGAGGTGTCGATCCAGCGGTAATGGCTGCTGTAGCATTGCACTTGGACAAACAAACACGGTACGATGTATACATTGATCAGAAAAGATGACTTCATTGATCCCAATAAACTGTATGAGTTTTATTTTTTATGTTGGTCATTTGTAATGTTCTGAACGACCATCCTACATATTGTATATTGTACAACATCCAATTACGAAGTCAGTACTGTGGAGTAAAGGATTTACCATGCCATGAAAATATCGAACATATAACAACACCCGGAATAACTACATTTATACTGATGATGATATGTATAGCGGCATTCTATCAATATAGATTATTGAACATATCATGATACTCGGTTTAACAAAATCATTTTGCACTTATCATACTAGGTTTAAGTTTTTTAATATATTAGATAAAAAAAGTTATGGAAAAAGTTTGATCTTATAATTCTTCTGTCGTTTAGTATTTGTGTAACGATACACCCGTGCTGGTGTCAAATGAGATTGCTATGCATTAAAGGGGGTACTCGGGATTTTCTGGGTAATACATTAGTTTTAAATTTAACGTACTTTATTACCAAGAAAATCAAAAAGGCTTGCACGAGTGACAAGAACATAATGTAGTATTCCGTTGTATCATTAGAGTCAATATAGATAATGATATCTGATGATAAAACATATTGTACATAGTCAGCAATAAATGTAACGCTGGTTTACATCAGCTTCTATCCGAGTCCGCATGTCCATATGAACGCCATTCCAGATTAAAAAAAGCTCGACGACAGGTCATTTTGGTTATGAGTAATGATCCTGTATGATTATATATTCATTAAAAGACACAAAACGGGAAGAGAAACATCGAAATAGGATGGATAGTTAGGATGTCTGATATATATCTCAACAAGACATGAAAAGGCCGGTGATTCCAAATCTCAACGTTCGTCCGCGCGTGTGGCGCCGTCATTAAGGACAAGCATAATTTTTGTACTGTTTTGTTTAATTTTACAACATAAACAAACGCCATTGACATAAGATGTGATTTTTACACATAATTTTCTTTAATTTCATGTAAAAAATATGAAATTATTGTCAAATCTGGATAGCGAGAGAAGATTATCTGTTTAACAGGGCGCCCTTGACATAATTGAGACTGAGAGTAATCATATAACGTATGCATTATTGTATTAAAAACAATTACTCCCGCGAAATTATTTTTACCTGACAAGGTGGCGCCTTTGATGTTTGCCCGAGACAATTACAGGTATGATGAGCTCTCCACCATCACTGTCAGGGAGATCCTGATAACGCTATGAATGCCATTTTCATTTGCTGTCATTTAACTGTCGTTTAAAGTATCCTTCGATCATTCTCTGGAGGATAATGCCATTTATATTCCTTCATTTAAATGTTTCACTTTGAAACGTAATGAAAGTATTTTCAAAAAGCCTTCGCTCCAACGGCTTAAGTAACTATAAACGGTTTTTAGCTGTCCTGTTAACCTCTGTGGTATGATGTCATCGCTATTTTCTAATCTTTTCGTATCGTGTAATTAGGGGTACATTTGATCAGAATGATTCATACATGTCCATATCCTACATGTATAGATACTACCCATCGTAGTCAATGAGATTGCCAGGAGATTAGGAGAGATGACCTCACACGTATCCTTGTTAAGATAACAAAACTGGACAATATCGGCAGGTTTGTTTCAGTGACTGGATGTCGTGCAGTAGATATTATCTAGCTAACGTCGCGAGTAACTTTCTACTATCCGTCAAAATGGTCGTTCGGTTTCTAGCCTGAAGACCTTATTTCTTATCAGCACTAGCGTCTTGTGACCAGCTTTTCCAGATTATTTTTTTTTAATTATCTCTGATTTTGACGTCAATCAAAACCACAAACATTCGCAATGCTTTCATGAGTTTCTTGACCTTTCTGGAAATATGAATTCGATGACTTTCCAAAATATTTTTTATGGATTTAATAGATGAGAGAAACGATCAGGAAAATATTTCTCTGAGTAAAATACACATCACTGACATCAATGTGTTATCTCAAAACATTACACCCGATATCAATATGTTATCTCAAAACATCGAACTCGATATCAATATGTTATCTCAAAACATTACACCCGATATCAATATGTTATCTCAAAACATTATCACTGACATCAATGTGTTATTGCAAAACATCAAACTCGATATCAATATGTTATCTCAAAACATTACACCCGATATCAATATGTTATCTCAAAACATTACACCCGATATCAATATGTTATCTCAAAACATTACACCCGATATCAATATATTATTTCAAAACATTACACCCGATATCAATATGTTATCTCAAAACATCAAACTTGATATCAATATGTTATCTCAAAACATTACATCCGATATCAATATTTTATCTCAAAAAATTACACCCGATATCAATATGTTATCTCAAAACATTACACCCGATATCAATATGTTATCTCAAAACATTACAGCCGATATCAATATGTTATCTCAAAACATTACACCCGATATCAATATGTTATCTCAAAACATTACACTCGATATCAATATGTTATCAAAACATTACACCCGATATCAATATGTTATCTCAAAAACATCAATATGTTATCTCAAAACATTACACCCGATATCAATATGTTATCTCAAAACATCGATATCAATATGTTATCTCAAAACATTACACCCGATATCAATATGTTATCTCAAAACGATATCAATATGTTATCGCAAAACATTACACCCGATATCAATATGTTATCTCAAAACATCAAACTCGATATCAATATGTTATCTCAAAACATTACACCCGATATCAATATGCTATCTCAAAACATTACACCCGATATCAATATGTTATCTCAAAACATTCACTCGATATCAATATGTTATCTCAAAACATCAAACTCGATATCAATATGTTATCTCAAAACATTACACCCGATATCAATATGTTATCTCAAAACATTACACCCGATATCAATATGTTATCTCAAAACATTACACCCGATATCAATATGTTATCTCAAAACATCAAACTCGATATCAATATGTTATCTCAAAACATTACACCCGATATCAATATGTTATCTCAAAACATCAAACTCGATATCAATATGTTATCACAAAACATTACACCCGATATCAATATGTTATCTCAAAACATCAAACTCGATATCAATATGTTATCTCAAAACATTACACCCGATATCAATATGTTGTCTCAAAACACTGCACTCGATATCAATATGTTATCGCAAAACATTACACCCGATATCAATATGTTATCTCAAAACATCAAACTCGATATCAATATGTTATCTCAAAACATCAAACTCGATATCAATATGTTATCTCAAAACATCAAACTCGATATCAATATGTTATCTCAAAACATTAACTCGATATCATCTCAAAACATTACGATATCAATATGTTATCTCAAAACATCGATATCAATATGTTATCTCAAAACATTACAAATATCAATATGTTATCTCAAAACATCAAACTCGATATCAATGTGTTATCTCAAAACATCAAACTCGATATCAATATGTTATCTCATCAACTCGATATCAATATGTTATCTCAAAACATTACACCCGATATCAATATGCTATCTCAAAACATTACACCCGATATCAATATGTTATCTCAAAACATCAAACTCGATATCAATATGCTATCTCAAAACATTACACCCGATATCAATATGTTATCTCAAAACATCAAACTCGATATTAATATGTTATCTCAAAACATTACACCCGATATCAATATGTTATCTCAAAACATTGCCTCGATATCAATATGTTATCTCAAAACATTACACCCGATATCAATATGTTATCTCAAAACATTACACCCGATATCAATATGTTATCTCAAAACATTACACCCGATATCAATATGTTATCTCAAAACATCAAACTCGATATTAATATGTTATCTCAAAACATCAACCTCGATATCAATATGTTATCTCAAAACATGTTATCTCACCCGATATCAATATGTTATCTCAAAACATCAAACTCGATATCAATATTTTATCTCAAAACATTACACCCGATATCAATATGTTATCTCAAAACATTACACCCGATATTAATATGTTATCTCAAAACATCAAACTCGATATTAATATGTTATCGCAAAACATCAAACTCGATATTAATATGTTATCTCAAAACATCAACCTCGATATCAATATGTTATCTCAAAACATTACACTCGATATCAATATGTTATCTCAAAACATTACACCCGATATCAATATGCTATCTCAAAACATTACACCCGATATCAATATGTTTTCTCAAAACATTGCACTCGATATCAATATGTTATCTCAAAACATCAACCTCGATATCAATATGCTATCTCAAAACATTACACCCGATATCAATATGTTATCTCAAAACATCAAACTCGATATCAATATGTTATCTCAAAACATTACACCCGATATTAATATGTTATCTCAAAACATCAAACCCGATATCAATATGTTATCTCAAAACATTACACTCGATATCAATATGTTATCTCAAAACATTACACCCGATATCAATATGTTATCTCAAAACATCAAACTCGATATTAATATGTTATCTCAAAACATCAAACTCGATATTAATATGTTATCTCAAAACATCAACCTCGATATCAATATGTTATCTCAAAACATTACACCCGATATCAATATGTTATCTCAAAACATCAAACTCGATATCAATATGTTATCTCAAAACATCAAACTCGATATCAATATGTTATCTCAAAACATCAAACTCGATATCAATATGTTATCTCAAAACATTACACTCGATATCAATATGTTATCTCAAAACATTACAAACGATATCAATGTTATCTCAAAACATTACAACCGATATCAATATGTTATCTCAAAACACTGCACTCGATATCAATATGTTATCTCAAAACATTACACCCGATATCAATATGTTATCTGAAAACATCAAACTCGATATCAATATGTTATCTCAAAACATTGCCTCGATATCGATATGTTATCTGAAAAAATTGCACTCGATCGGTACTCATTACTTAAACCAAACACGTATCAAGAATGAATCACGGTCAACTGTAGCAATATCGAAATTCATGTATCCATGGATGGTATGTGAATTGACAATAAATAGGGGAAATTTAATGATCTATTAATTTATTTAATTATAACGACTGATTTATAGGACACATGACATGTGACGTGAACACGGGTAGTCATCTAATACCTACAGGTTTCTCAATTGGCGTAACAAAGCGTCGACGAAAAACATACAAATTTCATTTTTTGAATTAACCATGATTTTCAAGTGTCTGCGATGGAGCAGAAGATATTACCCTCCGGAACACCTGATTCAAATTTCCTTGCATTCCTTTCGGGATTTGAAAGAAGATGTATCGTCTTAAGTTACATCACGAATTATCAAGTAAAGTAACGACTTGCTTGAGGTAAGATTTTCTAGCTTCTTCAAACCATTTTTAAAAACTGATAATCGTATGCATGAATTATGTAAATCAATAACAATGGAAAATAAAACTTTTTTCTTTGAACAAAACGTTTCCCTTAAATGCCGTGTTTGAAGACTTATCGTTTGTTCAGATTTTGCCGCAGTTTTATTGAGTTTGAGATTGGATTATGATTCTATTGTCATGTTGATATTTTCGTTGTTTTTTTTGTAAGTTATTTTCGTTTTTAAAGTATGAAGTTCCATGTTTTCATAAATTTCGAGGAGAAAGATTAAGAAATTAGCGAAACATGTTTGTTATTGAAAAGGTTGATATATACATTTCTTATCGATAAACCCTAAAACCAATCCGTCTGAAAAGTTAAGATGTCTTGCTTTAAATGATGATGAAAAATTGGGCTAATCTATCAAACAGACAAATATTATCCAAACAATACATTATTCTCTTTGAAACTACATCTTTTATTTATACATGGTGTAAGAAATAAGGAAATTATAAAAAACATGTTTATGACCATTTTGTTGTCTTCAGCGAAAAACTGACAACTTTGAGATAATATTCAATTGTTTTATCCGGATTCCTTTACAAGACCGGTAATTAGTGTAGTCCTTCCTGTCACCTACATCGTCGCATGCAGCTGCCCAGCAATAACAAGATGTCGTCGTCCTCAGTTACTTGATAGTTTAGAGTGATTGATCAGTTACAACATTAGGCTCCATGTCACCATCTAATACATTGCTATCCTGATTATTTCTGTATAGACACACAAAAATCTCGACATTACATTAATTTTTCATAGTTTGTTGAAATAATTTCCGATAATTACTCATCAAATCATCTAAAACATTGCTGCTGTCATCTTCTATCAAAATAGTGCCCTCTGATAATGGCCGCTTTATGAGCTTCTGTATCTCCTTGACACTTTGATGTACAAATTATCCAGTGTCAGACCGATATCATATTTACACATTGTATATACACTATCTACCTTAACATAGCAAGACAAAATATTGTTGAACCACTTATATAATATGTTATCGATATATTTGTAATCTACCAACTGAAAACAAGAAAATTGTTTAAAAGACACAAACGTGAATATCACTTTTCATTATCCATTCGCATTAGATACAATAGGAATACGGAAACACAAAGGTTTCACATACATTATATCAGTTAATAGTAATACGCCAAAAGGCTTTTGATGGCAAGAATTTTCTGTAATCGTGACTTTGAAGTCGGTGTTAGCTTCATATAATGCAATTATCATTTTAAACAATTATTCAAAAGTTATATAAAATCTGTATGGTTATTTGTGAACTATATATATTTTTTGAAGCAGTTCTCGTCTCTGTGATGTTCATGCGAGTAAATGCTCTTTCCCGACGAAAATTGTTTATTTTGCACTGCTTTAAGTTATGTTTAAGAATAAAAATTAGACAGACCCCGCTCCCCCCCCCCCCCCAAAAAAAAAAAAAAAAAAAAAACACAAAACAAAACAAAAACAAAAACAAATCATCGAAGTTAAGACTGAATAAGGCGTATTAGGAGCAAGTCTATATCTGATTGGGCTCTATGTTAAATATAGATGTTACTAATTAGCCCTCGTGCAGTAATTAAAGATTAAATCAAGCGATATCATGATGTTTACTTAGTATAACTTGATCTCATTGGAGAACCTGACATTACTTGCTTAAATTGACAAAACAAAATACAGATTTAAATGAAGTCTATTGTCGATGAAGCAGAAGACGCTTTCTCGTCCTGAAAGGAGACTTCCTTTGAATCTGTCTTGTGTTCATATTTTGCCCTCGTTTTATTGAATTTGGGCTTGGATTATGACTACGTTGACATGTCGCTTTTTCTATTTCTTTTTTTCTCTATCATCTTAGTCCTTTTATGTTAATGCAATAGTATTTGAGAAACTCAGAAAAAATAATCTTGACATTGGCATCAACAAGTTCATTCATATTTCGTAACAGACTTTCTATAAATCAGAATGAATGACGGGTTACGAAACACTCCGAATTTTTGTTCCAAATTTCCGAAGATTATCCAAAACAAGCAGTCTTTATTAGTCGGTCTCTAGTTTAAAATCATTACGGATGTCATGGTGGGCTTGGTTGGAAAATGTTTAAAAATGGGTTACAAATTTAAATCGAATGGAATGGTATACAGATTATGTCAAATATATCGTATAACATACATATAATCACAGTATTATAACGTATACAATGACTGACAATATGTTGTTGTCGAGAAAGTGAAACCTTGTGTCTGAGTGGAAATCTTACTTATTGGGAAATTACTTGGAGTGCTTTGCTTACAATCAGCTATAGGATATAAACACTAACACACAGGCTTGTCATAGCGAATAACTAAACATTTGTTATAAATTACACAATATAATGTGACTTGTATTATAGTTGAACATATTGTGAATATAAAGAAGGATCGAAAAAAATGTGATTACAAAAGAATACGAAAAATATTAATACAAATCTTTCAGAGGATTCAAAATAATTTCTTTATTGCGAGCTTCATATTTTGGTATGAATAACCATAACGGTCGTATCTGAACATAATGGCAGTCTGCTTTCACATCATATTGTTAACTACATTTCTTTAGCTATGGCTAACAGGAACACTTATCCCTAACCAGGCCCATGTTACTGAAAAGTTATTTCAGGTTGTTTACCAGTGTAAGTGAAAAAATTCAGTTGCTACAGCTGTAAAAACTAAGGACTTTCAAAATGAATTCAACATTCCGAAAACTATAATCTGACCTGTTACAAAAATCTCTAGCTCTTGAATGATAAAAAGGCTAAAACATTAGTTAAATTTATATATTTTTTTCAATAATTACTGTTTAACTCTAATCAAGGTCTGAGTAACGCTAAGGGCACATGCCATACCCGACATTTTGTTTGGTACATTTCTTAGTTCATTGATATCTCCTTCATTTTTTTCATCTTTTTTTTTCTCAGTTTAATTTTAATCTTTGCCTTCCTGTGTTGGTGCGTGTGCACTGTGGTATATTTTGTGGCAATGTTTACACTTAAAAGTTTTTTTTTTATTACAAATCAATTGTGATTCAGCACACCATTTACCATTTACTGTTATGCTCACGGAATTATAATCACGATTCTGTCGTCACGAATCATTGTGATCATGTCCAATTTTACCGATTGGTTTGAATGCATATAAATATATATATATATACAAGTAATTTAGCATTTCTAAAACCAGACCGTCCATAATACCAATTTCACCTAAACCGGGACACAAGCCAACACTCGGTACAACCTTTTAACAGATCACATGGTTTTTCAACAAGCCATTGTTTCTGACTGGTTTGAGAATATCTGTAGGTTGAATTTCTTTAATTACATGTCAGTACCGTTGTATGGAGAGGCAAATCGCATCCACATCACAGGCAGTAGTCTTGTCTACTGCCGTGAACTCTCTTGAACTGGCTGTCACGAACAGGAACGGAACACGGAGTTTAACCAGAATCACAGTGTGGCATATAGACTCGGGAACAGGTCCAAGAGACAGCTGAAGCCGTAGCATTGATGCGGGTACACAGTGCGGATATATACCTTTATATGTAAGACATTCAAGAGCGAAACACAAATATACTAATAAAGAATGAAATCATTTCAACATCTTCAAGTATGTAGAAATTCCATGATTGCAGTGATCCAAATAAATAGTCTGAGGAAGCCAGAATACCACAAATGCGTTGTTCTTACTCATTTTGTTCGACTGATATCACGCCAACCTAATATGTTTTAAAGCGATTGAAAAGCGTCTCCTTAACATTATTTAAATAAGTTAATTATAGCTGGTGTGAATATTGTCTCGGAAATAAAAATACGGTTACGTTTGAATCTATCTTACTAGGGATGATATTTCCAATTCTATACTGAACTCATACATCTAAGGATTTGAGTGCAGTTAATAAAATGCGCTGTTTAAACTGCGCGATGCTGAAAATACATCATCATTATAGTGATGATATTAGAACGAGTGATAATATTCAATAGTACAATTATCACAGTAGGATAATATATATGTTTTTATCAATGTTCGTATTTCTAATATGTTTCTTGTAAGATGTAACCTCTTACCTGATATAGAAATACAAAAACTACCTAAACCAACATGAGTTTAAATCAGACATATTGAAGATGACAGACTGACCGCCACGGGTAGTCCGTGTATAAATTAATAAATAATGGTTTTAATTTTAATTTTAAGTCTTGTAAAACCACGTGCGTGTATCATCAGTGTATCATCATATTTTCATGTTCGACATTCCAACGTTATAGACATTCTGAGATGCCAATGACAACATATGTATTACTCGCAAATAACAGTAACTATGTACATATGCTATTTTCCATCAGTCTGAATTTTTCATCTGCTTGTAAAACGGACAACTTAATCAACATCCGAATGAGTCAATTTGCACTTAAACCTTTTTTCATCATGATAATATCTAACAAAGGAAATTTTTCAACTCACTTTATTCTTTTTACTTCTGATATATATTTTTTTCCGTGACCTGTTGATGATTGAAATAATAGAAATATGCGATTGAAAAGTTTAGTCATTCCGTTAAACCCGATACGGATACAAATCTTAACATTTGGATTTTGGACAACTTTTTCATGAATGTGTATATAATGCAAATGATTTTCATTACTTGCCATATCATATAACAGCTTTCAGATTTTGAGAGAGAGACCAGAAGGTTTTTCGCATTTTGCTTTTTGTTTTTATTATTTTTACTTTATTTGACTCAGATTTACAAGCAGATGGCGTCAATGAAGCAGCAGACGCTTACTCTTCCGGAACACCTGGTTTATTCTCCTTGTACGTTTTAGAATTCTCCTCCGTGTAAGTTTTCTTTTGTTCATATATGCCGTTATTTCATTGAATTTAAGTTTGGATTTGGATTATGTTTACATGTTGGTATTTTCTGATTATTTTCTCAATTGATCATCATTGATGAGGTATTTAGTTTTAAAAATATATAGCATAACAACAAAAATTCAAACCAATTTTTTCATCATTCCATTTTGAGGATTGATTAGGTTTTCAATATGAATTAAATAGTGTCATTTAGACTACGGCAAATCCCGGGGACCAAACGTTCAACAACAATGTCTACCGTCTGTAATTCGAAAGTCACACAAGTGAATGGCTTCCTTCAATGGAAACTTAGAATCAGATACGGTAGAGCTATGTTTGTACACAAGACAGGTAAATGAAGAGCACCTTTTAACACAAATTTAAAGTTAAATACAGCATAATACAACTGTTTCGTATTTCTGGGACTCGTAATTTATGCTAAGGGCCAAGAGTTTTGAAGCCGAGGAGGCGACTGAGGAAGATAAAAAAAATGACAGAAAGAAAAGTAAAAATCTAGACATGGAGGTGCGCTAGCTGTATGTTTAGATAATGAATTAGTTAAACTACACCACAAAGCTGTTTCGTCCTTATAGTAAGTGATGCATAGGCATAGATGTTGAAAAATAGAACATTTAAAATTATACAACGATCGCTTAAGACTAAGCAGGATAAGGAAAATACATTATTTGGTTTTCATTCGTCTTCATTCGTTTCTTTATGTCTTACTACAATGTCATTCAATTAATTTATGCTAACGTTCAAATCTGTAAACATCACCAGCAATTGAATGGCAAATATTGTAATATTTGCTTCGTTTGCAAATTGATTTGCAAGGATTTTACCTCGTGAAGTCTGCATCCCAATCCTGAACCCTAGACAGGGAACGCCACTGTTCTTCAGACTACGCAAACCCCTTATCCATCAACATCCCGATTGACTGTTTGTGGTCGAGAAGAAATTGTTTGCGTGCCGAGCGACACGTGACTTGACCAACACTTTATCTTATGTAATATAAACCTTTGCATTATTGCATTATATTTTTTTCTTTTCTAGCTAATAGTTATCAATAGCTTTCTTTAGACGGCTTTTTGTAAAGTCTTAAAACTGTACTCAATACGATCTACAAGCTAAGTAAATGATTATCAAATGGAACATATCTATATTGGTCTGACAGCGAGACAAATATCTTAGACATCGAACCATACTACCGATTCTGGCTCTCTGCAGGACTTCATGTGTATTGGTGTCTAGATAACAAGACTTACACTTCTGGTACATCATATCCAGTATACCCCTCTCCTCCACAACAACAACAACAGTAACAACAACAAAAATTATAAAAAGGGGTCGGTCTTGATTGGTCATTGTTGTACGAGTTGCTGAGATAATTTAATGAACTGGTGAAGTAGGAATGATTTGAACGATTAGTGCTCAGCAATCCGACTGCTTTCATATTCCTTTCGTTGTAACATTGCAATAAATATTTATGTAAGCACTATTCAAATTTAGATTTTTTCGCTAGACATCTTGACCTGCACAATATGTACATAAGACATGCGTCTAAGGTTTACTTCAACGACACAAGTGATGAACCAAGTAAACAAATTTTATATAACACATTGCAATTCTCCTTATTAAGATCACACTTGTATGGAACTACAGGTATTCTCTGTGCTTATAAGTTGTTCTTGTCATCTGCGACGCTCCTGTCTGTATGTTGTTTTCTGAATCGTGGAAAACGTACTCTTTTGAGACGAAATTATTTCCTTCCTTGCGTCCAATCTATAAAATATTGATCATGTATTTGAAATTGTATGCTTCAAGAGAGTTAATGACGTTCTGCCTTATATGCTTACACAGCTTTATGAAACAATATTTGCAAAATACATCTGTACTATTTTGTACAGTTGACAAAAAGTGAATATATTTTCTATATCTTAAGAAGTAGATTAGTTCATGAATTAATCGTCAAGATGTTAAGCTGCACTTGAAATATATCAAGGGGGTGCTTAACTGAACTATAATTTCAATCATACATTAATTATGTATATACGATTTAATTTCTGAATGTATTTCGAGCGAAATTGACTTTGTAAATTTCCATCATTTCCTTTGTGAATCTATCATCAAAGTCACGTGATAAAATTGGAAACAGATTCACTTCTGTCATAATCTATTTCAACACAAATGACTGTCAAATTTCACTAATCAATTTAACAGCTGACTTTTGATCTCAAACAAACCTATCACGCCCTCTGATTGCTCTCGTTTGTAATTTTCTCCGTTTCACACAGTTCAATTTGAATTGTGTTTATTATATCAATTTGATTTTCTAGCTCTTGGGTGCACTACGCTAGGGAAAAGAACGATGGGTACCTTGTGATAATCACGGTGAAAGAGACATTTCGTTTTCACCCCTGAGGCCGAAGACTTTGGTCGAGCGCCGGTAAGGTCCACGCGCCGGTTCTCCCAGCACTACGCCAGGATCTTTCAGACACAAATAGGTCCATCACCTCCTTATTACACCCCAATTACAACACATGTAATTTCCCTGAATGCTCCTTTCTTAGTTTGTAGGCTCCAGGCTGATCACTGATAGCGTCCCGACGGTCTGAAGCTTCAAGACAGAACATAATGTCCAGTGTGGTAGCTTTGCTTATGCGCATAAAGTACTGTATTTATACTTAAGATATTCTGTGTGACCAATATCATATATTATAGTGAAAAAAACACCAAACATTAGAATGTGCGCCTTTAACTTCAAAAGTATGACAGATATGATGAAATGTACCAAAATAAGTATACCAAGCAACTGCACTGTGACAAGTAACCGTTTACGTTCAAGAAAGTAAAAAATAACAATCATTGCTATCCATTTGATCTTTTTATCAAGATAAAGTAAACAGTAGTCAGAGTAAGGACAGAACTTTTAAATTAAAAAACAAATTCTAATAGGATTTTCTTCACTTTTAACAAAGAGTACATATTTATAAAACATAACTGGATTTTACTATATTTAATCTTTCAACATATTGAAGAGTTGAGAAAAGTTTGAAATTATACATTAATTTCTCCTTATGCTGTCTAGTTTTTTATGTTATATTTGTAAAATTCACACGAAAAAAGTAAGTTTTGCTTTTTATTGGCTTTAGCCAGGATGATCATGTTGACATTATCATCAAAATCTGTGATACACGTATGCTCCAATGTTCAGATGACCTATATACAGAGAATATTCGTAATTAAGCCAGAAACAGATTTTATAATTGTAATTTGGGTAGTTTTCTATTCATAACATATCATTTCTCAGTAAATTTTGAAATAGAAATCAATTTCCAAATGATAAGGTTAATACTATAACGCTGTAGTAACTACACTGTACATTGTCTAGACCACAGTGCCGAAATCAAATGTCATACAAAAGAACAACATGCAGTTTGGAGACTAAAGGAAATGTCTTTAGATCTAACAAATAGGTGTGGATTGTCAATGATACCAAAACCACAGGTAAGAACAAACGCAAAAGGCAATCTAATAGGTGTGTAATACTTGTCGGGGTTTTCAAGTACGCTTGACATTTGCTCTATCATACAGGTATATATACTAGTTTTACAGTTTGTATGGTATTAAAACATCCTGGTTTATCGTGATTGTAGGTCAAAGCTCACTTGAACGTTTTAGCTATTGTTGTTATGTTTCGGAAGAACGATCAAAGATTAAATTTCAAAAAACAGACTTGAAAGTCTGATATGAAGACTTTAATTCTTAACGGCGTGAAAAGTTATAGGTAAGTTTTAATGAGCATAAACCCAGACGATTGGTCTGGTATAATGACTTCACTGTCCGAGCTTATTCACACGACCCACCAAACAAGCCTGATTATAGCCAAAAAACCCTAAACCCTGCTTCAGGCAGGATTAGTTTGTGGTTCACAACCTTTTTCATCATTAAGAACCAGGTTAATTATGCCAAGGGTTTAACTTTTGAAAATCACTCAAGTTTTACTAATGTTGAAGAGCTGACTTCAGTTCAGGTATGATGTCGTTGGTCATTCTTAAGGACAATTGTCCTGAGCAGGACACTGGTCGGATTCCTTCTTTACAACTATATTATCAACTATGGCCCAATCTGCTTACACATTACAAACACGTCGAGACTTACATAAAATAGCAATGAAGTATAACGTATATTACGTGTTCTAAAGTTGTGTATTGCGTCGTATAGACAGTAAGCCACAGACGACCATTAATGTCCTGAGGTGGAAAACAACTTAAAATGTCTTTTCCTGACTTTTTAACATTTAAATACTGTATACAAGAGCGTTAAATACTTACACTACCGCGTCGAGAGCATTTAAGTATCATTCAATCCATTAATTATTTGAATATCGCTCCCAGACGTTTAGGTCTATATGTACACAACATATATTATACCCGATTGATAGCACAATTGGAATTGCAGTTCAGTAGCATATAATATTTATTTGTGCTCACTATATTTTCGATAACCTTGTTTTCATTTCAGTATTTACGCTGTCTTTTTTATAATGATTTAGCAGATTCAATGTATTAGATTTTATATAGAATAAATGTGATGATACATAATCTAAATTGTTTATGTTAGATTTGTACCTAAATTAGAGCGAATACAATAATGACATTACAGACACGAATAAATACATCTGATACACATCTTCTGTTTAACATTAAATATAAATGTAAAAAATATCTAATGTAATCAATGAAAAATGTCTTGATCTTTTAAATATTGTCTCAGGTTTGAACCACGAAAGAACTCACACAGACATTTGATATTATGGAGGATTGCCAGTTAAGTAAAACATTCTTATTGAAGGTAATAAGAGAAGAATAAAATAACCCCGATAACACGTGCACGGCCAATAGTTGTGTACACATGTAGATAGTAATTGGTTCACCAGCGTTTAACGACTTATGGACTAGATATGAAGCTGCTATGTGTGATGCTTCCTTTCTAATAAATATATATATATATAGTTCCAAGGTTCTGCCGTTTTTCATCAATATATTTTTTGTAGACAATATGTATATATAAATACAGTAGTATAGTTTTTCTTGGCATCGAAAGTGTCATCTTCAAAACGATCTTGAAATGTGAGGCAACCTCAAGTTGAAATCTTAATAATATATATATAGAAACACCAATTGTTCATGAGAACTTTAATTGAATGATTTCGAGACTGCGCCATTGCGTCTTCTTTTTTGTGTCATTGTTGAGACGAAATAAACCGAAAACAGGAACGTGGCCCAATAAATATCTCTCACCAAAGCTGCAGCCACCGCAGCCTCAGAAACCATTAGGTCGTGTGTTCTAGCAAAGCACTGTGGTGAACACCGTCGTATCACTTTACAAGCCTCTGTTAGTAATTGAAGCTACTCTAGTTTATACCATTGCAAAGCAATCTTTCCATGTTCAATTTTTAAGTATCTGAAAAGAAAGAAGGAACAAAAAAGCTTCTGCTGTGTGGCTTTTGTTGTTTTCAAAAATTTCATGCCTTTGAGGTATGTGATAATTATGAAGCTTCCATATCTGCTGTAATTGTTCATATTTCGGAAGGACGATTCTCGCTTACTAATCCAACCATTAATTAAAACTGCTAGAAAACCACTATAATTGGACGGATTGGACCAGTGTAACACGAAAGGTCATCCGTTTCGTTCTTCGGAAGTTCCTCTGTCCAACCTATTCGGCTTCTGTAGACCGTCTTGTCGACCACGGGCCCTTGGGCGGAAGACGACGCTATGTACTCGTCTTAATTAATCCAAATCAGCACATCCCCTCTATAAGAATATCTCACACACCGCGATATACGGTGTCCCCTATCTGTTGATGAGTGGTGTAACTAACACCCGTAGGCTGGGAAGCACAGCATCTTTCTGACTGTAGCTACCAAGGACAATAAACAGAAGAGAATACTGCAGCAAAAGTTGAAAATATGAATTTTGGTTTCTTTTTTTTATTTCATTTCATTTTATATTTTCTTTTTTCTAATTTTTAGATGATTTGTGTATTTATTTTGCTCCTCTGTGCTATATTTTTTGTCTCTTACAATGAAACTTTTAAAATTGTATCTAAACTTGTAATTATTCCAGAGAAATGTACACCATTTAAATGTTATTTCAATCATTAGATAAGTAAGGCAATGTGGCCTTTATTCTTTCTCATCACAGAAAAGTATATATAGGGGGTACTATTTTATTTTGTTCGGCTTTTGAGTTATTAAGACATTTAAGTTTTTAAGATTAAATAAACAAATATTTACTACAAACAGTAATATTATAATAGCATGGTTACTTTTTTTAAATATCAATCGTCAGCGATAGATATGAAATAGTTTTTTACACAAATAATAATTAGCATTTGCTTAATGTGTATTGAAACTAACATAAAACAAGCAACAGCAATTTACCTGATACGACAACTTACTTTGTTGACACCAATTCTAAAGCGTAGACAATTTAAAACATGAATAAAAATAACTATGCAACATACTCAGGAATTAAAGTTTTGTATATATTATTTTGATTTCATACCGAAACACTGCATGTTTTCCCGTTTCGTGAGCACGGACATGCAATGTTTATGGTCATTCGTTTACTACATAATCTTCTTTCATAGAAAAACCAAAAATTGATTAACTGCAAATTATTTTCTAATAGATAGGGCATATAAATTCCCTGAGCAGCCGTTTAGTGAATATTGGACTATTCTCCTTCTCCCTTCAGCCATATACACCGTGACATGGCCCCAAAAATTTGTTTCCAAACAGGTTCTTGAAGCTATTTATCTCCGTCGGGACCACACATGTCCGTCTACACTCCATATTTGTTGGTAAAATTCAATAAAATTTTGCGGTATTGCGCCACCCTTGAGGATAACTGAGGTTTCCGAGCGAGTCTAGAGGACGGCCAAAGGGAAGATCTTCAGTGGATATGGTGGATAAGAGACGAGGTGCCCGAAGGTATGCCCTTGATTAAATTCGGCCCCTGATGTAATAGGGCAGAAGCTGAGCAAAATATAGAAATGCATTGGATGTAAATACACATTTTACTTTTCAATGTTATTATGTATTGCAGACTAGCATGAGAATATTTAACATAAGGAGATAGTTTAGAAAAACAGAAGAGTCTGTTGATACATTTTTTTTTAAATATTTGATGACAAACATCTGGTTTAAATCACATTTTAGATTTTTAACTGGCCATATTAAGATGTACACGATATCAAATGTGCACTTATTTATGTCTTTCAATAGCAGTTATGTATTTCTTTTCACGTCTCAGAAAAAAATACCGAATATTTTGACAGGCCTTTCAAACTTCTGTTTCTATCATAAACCATTTATTTGGTTTCCATTGTAATGATACATTTGCTTTTACACATTTTATACATCATCTGGAAACGGAAAGTAAATTCTGAGAAACGAAGCAAACAACGAAAAACATTTAATTGTTAAAAAATACTAAAACCCTATTTACTAAAAATGAATAAACATTATTATAATGACTTGATAAATATAAAAATACATGTATGATGAGAGGAATGATGTTCAGTTGTTATTTCTAACTTTTATTCTGAAAACCATGTTTGCTTAATTTTCTTTTTCGTGATAATATTGTTCCCAGCAGTATAATTGTCCCACAAACTTCACCCCTTCAAGCGACTTGATGTAATCGACTTACTAACCATAAATGGTCACGTGCACGGACATTTTGATATGAAGCAGACGACAAGTCGGTACTGTTATTGATTTGTACTTATTAAATGGCACTCGATGTCACACAGGGAGTTCCCGTACAATGTCACAGACATAATCAGGCAATTTTCTTGTTCAATCACGACCCAAAATTAATGTACTTTTTATGCCTTCATCATAACTCCCCGTCGCCAGACATTCAAAAATAAATGTGGTAAATTCTTAAATTTTGATATTTCCATTATCTGATTTTTTATTTTTTTTTATTTGGTTTCTTTTAGTTTTATAAGCATTGATAACCCGATGAACATCAGTGTATTCTTATATTTTTAACCTGTAAAGCCTATTACAATATTATATCATTAAGCTACATTTCCATAGCATGTTATCAAGGAAAGAAAAACAGCGGATCAATGACAGGAAAACCAGTGATATCTTATAAACAGTGAATGTAAATATAACAACATCACATTAAATTTTTTTTTCAAATGTAGACAAACATATTTTATGGAATATACTAAATAATTTAAAACATCAAGTAGACAGAAATATTAATTAAAACATTGTGAATAAAACGGCAACAAAAACAACTAAACAAAATAGTCTCAACGTTCTAGAGTCAGAAAACACAGGTATAATATTATGGGAAATGAGCCATTTGATATGAAAAATCAGCTTCTATAATTCAGGATATGAAAGACGAGGGTTACATTGATATGTTGATGTGGTTACAGACACATTTTTAAAAATATATAATAGATCTAAATATCTATAATCAGGTTGCAAGACTGCTTTGAACTACCATACTATACATATATGTATGATATAATTCAAATATCACTGAGTAGAGGCAACCGTATTCATTATCTGCTTTCATTAAAGAACTTAAGTTTTGTTAACATGTCCGAACCTTTAATTCCTAATTAGGCGTAATCATGTTGACATAGGAAATACATTGGGAATAATGAGTATGCATAAACAAGAAAACATCCTAGTTGATTGACATGAAATATCTTAAATGAGTTCGGGAATTCATATTACCGTTTACATGGTTGCAATAATATGGATAGAATTCTCTCTGCACTTTAAGGATTTCAAAAATCGAAAATATGCATTAGTTTAACGGCTGACACATGTGTAAATTTCACGTCATCCATTCCTAAAGGGATCCTCTTTTAACATTTTATACTCTATGACAGTGTTTTTGGATGTATGTATGTACATTCTTTTGTATCCTCAGGCATAAAGGTTTGGAAAGGCAACAAGAATTATAGCTGCTATATTTAGGACGTCTACTATACTTAAACTTTGGAGAAATCATACATTTACTATTTTACGTTATCAATTCATCAAGTTATGAAAGCATACGATCATTATATTGTACTTTTGTTTGTTCTTCTTTTAATATTTCGAAGCAATACCATTCCTAATTTTTTGAGTTTATGTTATTGTATATTCCTTAGCAACACTAGTCACTAGTGTAATATACACTGTAGCATTCTTCGTGTCATGCTTTGGACAATGGCGTTACGTCCTGAATATTTTGATTTTGAAACCTGTTAGAATGTATTTTCCGTATTTTGTAACAAAAGTTTTTATTTGTTTTATTTGGTATGACACTTCATGAAACCTGTCTCGAAGTCCTAATTTTTGTCCGGCAATGCTCCCAAAATAAAACAAATGCCCGTTTCATAAAATCTTTATTCATGAAATGCAGCTCATGTAAGATCATATATATGTGTGTGTGAAAATAATATCCTTTTTGCGATAAAATGATATCTAACTACAATTATGATTTATATCTTGCAAATATTTGCAAATAAGCGTGTGCATGCTTATTGTTCATTTGAATAATTATGATTGAAACAGATGTTGTCACTATTGTGTTATGTCAGAAATTATGCAAAGGATGTATACGAGGAAACATATATGCTATTATGCAATTTTTGCTTATATAACACTAAGCGATGACAAATATTTTTCTCGAAGAGCAGCAGAGCAAAAATAATTTTAGGCATAAGCTCCCTCAGATACAGTATATCATAATAAAGAAAGACAAACTACAATCTCAATAACAGATCTGGAAAAAGGAAAACGGTGATCAGAATATTCAATTAAATTAAATTAGTGCTACAGAACCATAAAACTAATTTACACAATGGTCACACCTGTACTAAATAATAGTTATAGAAAAAAATATATGTTATTATATAATTATATCATATAAAGCAAATATGTCATCTCTGTCTAACATTTTGTAAATTTGTTATTTTGAGAAAACCACTCTAAATAACAGAAATTACGTTAAGACAACAAGACTAAAAGAACAAATATTCTCAAAAACAAAAGAAAAGAAAAAAAAAGAAAATGAAATTATGATGATTCCTTCATATTGTAGTAGTCGGTCACAGTTAGGAGGGAAAGTATTCTTTAATGTAAAACATCCATTTTAAAAAAAATTTTAACGCGAACAATTAAGATCTGCCCTAAATATCAGATATCGTAATACAGAAATATCATACCAGTTGTCTATAAAGGTACTCAAAATGTAGAACATTTATGTCTGTGGTTAGAACAAAATTCTAAATGCAAGAAACATTAAGACCGCCCTGTCCACAAAACCTGCAATGGGATATAAGGATACACCAATGAGACAGTGATGTCAGGTATTTCTGTTTTTAGACGTTAATGGAAATACCTACAAGATATATCAATATGTACCATATGTGCCTTTAGAGAACGCTTATCATCATATTCAATTATAATTATCTACTACCAACGCTAGTAAATGAATGGAGTATGAAAACGTACACAAATCCAAGATCAAACATAGTTTTCTCCTTTGAAAATGTAAACATTTTACTGTTTTATATCCAACTTCGATAGAACTCGTGATTGTACCTGTTCGTATGACAATACGCATTCCTTCCGGCAGAGACCTGGAGATTGGCAGATAAAAACCTGATAAACACCAGCTATGTTAGTGTTTTTCATTGGTCAGATACAAGCCTAAAGCAGTCGTTTTTGTCATTGTTTTAACATATTCAAGATAAGAAATTGCGTAAATGTTTTTTCGTTGAAACTAAAAGGATATATTTCTTCCAAAATTTGTTGAATGATTTATGATTCAGAAATATGTTTCCTGCCAAATATAACGCTTTTCGTTCTTTAAAATGGTTTGAGTTTTACTTCAAAGGAAAGCAATAAATGTCTGATTGTAAAGAACAACAATATGTTTTTGTTCACGAAGAGTAGTTTAGAATTTCAAAAGAAAGGTGAACTAATAAACTGATAGATAAAAACCGACATGAATAGATAAACATAAACAATGCTTGTCAGGACAATTTTCGAAATTTCTTATTTGAAGTGAAAGGTATTTATGCTTAAAGAAATTCTAATTTGTCTGCAGACTTCTTTTAATTTGTTTGAATTTTGTTTGGAATTAAATGTACTCCTACGAGAAGGGAATGCGCCTGGTAGTAAAACTCAATATATATTGAATTATTCGTGCCATTGATATCTAGGTGTAAGACGATAAGATCATTCTCAAAGGCAATAGTCGCTATTGTGTACCAATAAATACCTCTCTATCTCGATCAACTTCATCACACTTTAAATGTACAAATCTATCTACAGAATTAATACCAAAGCTATAGTTAAACATATTTGAAACCAGTTTCTCTTTTTGTTTTACAATGCATATATCAAGCTACATAGCCTCATAATTTTCTCAGAATACAGGAAAGGAACGCATGTCGCCATTGATGATAACCATACAAAACAAATATTTATTGTCATCGACGAACATTGGTATGCAATGGCAAGCTCTACTGTAAAATCTGACCTCCAAATAGTGTCATTATCAATAGCATGGATATGAACAGCGTCTTGTGGTTAGTGGCTGTTTGTTATCAGAGTTTATTATTGATGAGATAATTCAATGATACATTAGAACAATTCTACAATTCCATGGTTATCGTATTCTTGTCTCTATACATTTCTTTATCTTATTTTTTTTCAGTGCCAATAACATTTCAAAGTTTTTTTTCTACTGAATGTTTAAAGAATAGGTTTTCTTTAAATATCGAATACATATTTAAATTCTAATCTCAAAGTAGATTCAATTAATTTCATTTATAGTATCTGGGTAGACTAATATTGGGTGTTACATGTAAATACCTGCAGAAATTCTTCTTACTGCTTTAAAAAAAAATTAACCAACCTACATGTATTTACATCTGTAGAAGAATGCGCGAAAAGCGCATATCTAAATTGATGTAAAATTGACAGTACATTCTACAGAAACCTGTTCAAAAGTTAAGCTGGCATGTGGCTTCTCAGCATCGAATCTTACAATTTGAGAAACATTCATCGGGAAAGGTTTATAGGCGAGCACAACGTACAACATTCACTGAGTGAAATGAGACGTGAAAACTATGGCCGCTGGCAGCCTCGTTATGGCTGTGTACCAAGCAACACACCTCAGTAGCGCCCCCAGGCGGTCGAGAACTGACTTCTGAATTGCTAAAACAATGATTATCTGTAATGTTTAATCAACATACAGATAAGTCATGAGCATACTGGGCCTTGGGCGGGTGAGATAAGGCTTTAGCGGCAGACATTTGTATCGTCCGCCCTGCTCTTATCAGTCTGTAGCTCATCCAGGTATACGTACACAAAATGGCTGAGTGGCGACATGTGGGAAGTTTGTCAACCTCGGCAAAATGTGACAAAAATTAAAGCAATGATAAAACTCGATGTCCATTTTAGGAGGAAAATAACTTAGACTAGGTACAAGTAAATTTTTCATGTATGTACTTCCGCCAAACATTCAACTGTTACAAAAATATTGAAAAAGAATTTAAATTAAACACGTAAAACTGACAGAAATACAATCTTGTGCTTTGTCTGACATCATCAAAAGTTTTATAACAACCATTCCTGTGAAACCTAAGAAATATCTAAACAGCAGTAGTAGGCTTATATGTAGATAGATAATAGATACCTTCTGAATTCTTTTTCACATTTTCTATTTTCTAACACAAAATTAAAACAGATGTATCACGCAATACCTACTCTTATATCGAAGACTTCTTTTTATTTACTTATTCTATACTGCAATTTATTTATTTTTTAATAGAGTATTTAGGTAAATTCTCAAGCAATGATACAATTGGATTTTAAAACAAATATCTTCTTTCTGACTGCTGGTTTCTGCGCGTTTTCATAAACTGTGCCTGGTGGTCGTGCAAAGGGTTGATCAAGATCATGATTCAAATGCAGCCTGTCTGAAAAATACTAGATTTTGTCTGACAAATCTTTTTTCAATATTTTTGTCAGGAAAATCGTTACTCCTACAAGTTTGAGTATATCGTAGACACCATATGTTTCCTAAAATATCTCCATCGCAATACATCATGTTGTCACAAACGCAGCAGACGACATCCCAGTGTCATCTGCACAGGAATATTCAAAACGAGGCCGGCACTGAACTCATTTGATATCACATTTTGGTTTCATTTTTAACCACTTCAGAAAACGAAGCTGTAAATTATAATCCGTGTACAGTCGTATCTCTTATAGTTAGCATTATTGTCATATCCTTACAAAAACAATTAATTACATATGCCATTTTATGAATTTACATTCTGTTAAATAAATCTGTCACGATTTGTATCGTATCAAATAGATAAAGATTTCTCACAATTTTTGAAGGAATGAGTACATTAGTACAACGGTGGGTATCCTTATATGCATTCTGTTTAATATCTCCGTTTAAAAGTACCTCTTAAGGATTCTATTAACACTCTTCGTTTGACCTAAATTTAATAGGACCAAACACCAACAAGACTAATATATGTATTACATAATTGCATTAAGAGTACAGTTTTATTGTAAAATTGAATATCAAATCCAAACTTCACATTACGTTTAATGCCCTAGAAGACTTGAAAAACGATAGATTTATTTTTGTTTTTAGTTTGGAGATCGATAGCTATCTATGCCGGAAGCAGATTGATTTATTCTACATACTTTTGGGAATGTCCTGTCTCCGGATTACCTATAACGGTGTCGAGCCTCGGGAAGTACAGAACTAATTTACATCACAACATGTGAACGTTTTAATCGCCGAATCAAAAAACAAGTTATTAACTACTGTTATTCAGAAATAATATATTACTGTCATTATTTCTGTGAAACAGTCATTATTTAGTCGTTTTGTTCAATGTCCATATGTTCGATATTCTTTATGTTCTGCTATTACTAATATTAAAAAGAAATAATGTTATGTTGTATATCATTAAAGGATTGGTACGTTAAGATATGGTGGGCGTTTTACACCCTTATTTTTTTCTATTCATAATTCAGTTTTCTATTATACAATGATTTTATAATATTGCCAGTAAACCATTGTTTCCTTAAATGATTATATTTACAAACGTTTTATTTCCTCTATAGTTTACACAAACTATAACCTAAACAAATGGCCAGGAACAAAACGAAATACAAAGAAGACTGGATATTTTCATGGCATGACATTTCTCCTCTTTTATGATGTTCTAAAGACAGTTCATCATCAGTATGATATAACGCGTCTTGCTATTGCAATGCATGTGCTTTATATCATTATTACAATTAACATTGTTATCATCATATATAATCTGTTACCAATATATATCTAATTATAGTATATACCTGTCAACTGGCAATATACAACATTTCATTGTTTATATACGGGATTTATAATACACACACACATATATATATATCTATTTGTTTGCAGAAAACATTTTTGTTAATTGCTTTTACAAGAAATTTTCAATTATCTCACACATAAGATATGCTCAATATTCTAATTAGTTTAGAATTTTGAAGTGGTTTTAAAAACGTTTACAAGAAACACAGAGAATTGCCTCAATTGAATTTATTAGTTTTAAAATTCTAAAAATGCCAAACTCCAAATGTTTAAACCCCATGTTATATATGTGAGATCCAGAAACACCTTACAACCGATAGATTTCTTTTAGCTACTGTTGAACTATGCATTGGAAAATTACCTCGGAAATGTATTTGAAATGTAGTCGGTCTTTTATATACAGAAAGGAAAACATCGAGAGAACTTAAGTAACATCAGTGATATATGTGATATTTAGCATTGCATACAATTTAAAGGAATTTAAGATAAGAAACTATTGATTGTCAATCTTCTACTTTATCGACCAAAACTTACATATATGTTTCAGACATGGCTATATTTTGATCTAAACATATCTAGATATAGTACATTATGAAAATATATTATTATTGTTGTGACATATATTTTATATTTTTTTAAGTATTGACAGACATGATGGACATTTCTGTGACATGACACCCATATAATATATAATATCTTAGACCAAAGTAATGCCGAAAGATCTACTGATAAAACCGCATCACAAGTTCACTCCAATTCGTGTATATCAAGTTAAACAGATAGCCCAAAGGTATCGTTCTTGATTTGATTTTTTGTTCCTGAGCTGTCAAAATTCCATACATGTTATGGTTGTTACAACACCTATTGACAAAAGCCAGTCTGACTCGACTCTCGTGAAGTCAGTTCCTAAGCTTCCCTCTGGGCCCTAGTTCGATTCACAATAACGACTGCATGCCATGTTTATCTTGCTAGAATTTGTTGATAGCGTGACTTATTCCTTGACACTTAAGATAATTCAAATCATTTTTGTAAAATTTTAATCCACCTTTTATTGTTTGAGCTTGAAATTTCCGGGCGATTTAATCTACAGCTAAACAATTTAAACAATATCAATCAAGCGAAAATAGTACAACTCTACCTTCAGTTATAAGCTCTCAAAGAATTCAAGCACGATAACCAGTTGATCACTTGACCTTGTGATTTGACAGATTTTCATAGTTGGACAATAATGGTCAAGTACTCTGCACAACATATGGTAGCATTCTCTAACATATGGGGTACCATTGAAAGGAGATTGTGTATAACATAAACAGGTGTTCGGATCGTTTGTACAGTGATGCTGAAAACATAACACATTAGTGATAATATCAATATTTTAAAGTATCATTTTATAAAACAAATTGTTTGTTCGGTCATCATTATGTTAAATACAAGGTATTTTTACAGTGTATCAGTCGTTCTGAAAATAAACAAATAATATATTACGACAGTGCCAAATAGTGCAACAACAAACATTGTTGACTTTTGTGAAAAGTATGGGTACCGTAAGCTTTGTTAAAAGGACTAGAAATAAATGATGCCCACTACTGGATAAGGGTACACAAAGGTTTTATAGACGCCGAGTGTTTCCAAAGACATTGTATTGATAAAGACCGCCCCAGTGATTGTTGGATATTGGAACAGGACAACCAAACGATTGCTGGCTGGACTTGATTTTGGCGATGATAAAATGTTTTACCAACCTTCTCCAGCTGTATCTCATCCTTTTTATCCTGAAGGATTTAAACGTATAACTGCACTTCTATATATTTTTATCATTAAGATCTGGGTTGAATCATTCCTATAGTTGATGTTTTATTGTCATCGGTAACAGAAATGCCAATGAGAAGTTGACGACTGAGAAAACAAAGTAGTGGTAAAGTTAGCTTGGTAATGACTGGAACTTAGTATGCAATAGACTATGAAATAGATATAAATTTAAATGTATGATACCGTTGCTGTATCTCAGAAATATTTTCCTTTTACAGGTAATGTTAATATAAAAAGATATCTAAACACATATGTCATTACTGGATTACTGTATCTAGACTAGATTACTCTAGAAAACAAGTTTTATCAGAGTAACTATAAATCAAAATACTGTATTTGCCATTTATTTGTAACGTCCCTTAGTCCATATATTCCGATGAATTCATTAATATCAGGTAACTGAATACTGAGCCTTTTCAACCATTCGTACATACTGTGTGAAACTAGTATACTAATCCCATACCCAAAACTAAAAAATGCATACATTGTTGTTGTTGATGATGATGATGATGATGATGATGATGATAGGCGCGCATGTATTATGATGTTGTTAATTGATATGTGTAGATGATGATAATTTTCAATTTTTAGGATTTACATGCGTGAGTTTGAGAAGACGTAGTCTCTTGAATATTCATTATACATGTTGAAAATATATGGAAAAAAATACAAAGTGATAATTACAATGACATTTACTCAAAATCGTGTTTATTATAATTACATGATGTAATGATAAGTGAACCCATAGTAGAAGTTAACAAGAAAATCACTAATATCTAAAACACGTGATGCTGACAAATCTATAAGTAAATTGTACAATTAGTGTTAGTAATAGAATCTATACATATATCTAAAGATATCACTCAGTATACCTTTATAGTGCCAACAGTCATCACAAAGAATAATAAACACCCATTAACCTCAAAAATATTATATAAGTAAATTATACTATAGCACCAGTAATTATACATACATCATACGACCTATATCAAATACAAAATTCCTTCTATTATAAAACAATAACATTTATTATAATCATATAACGCCATATAGAACAGAAATATTATACGTAACAGTAAAAATAAACAGATCATACATTAATAATCAATAGTGTTTTTTGCAGAAAACCTATTAACGATTATTATAATTCAACGAGCTCAAGGCTAAACTTATTGCGTAGGAACCAAGTCAGAGAGTAATTAGGTCTACCCCGCAGTAAGTATATATGTTGATTAGGAATGAACCCCGCAAAGGATACGTAAAAGTTAATTAGAACAACCCTGCAGTGAATCGGAAATGGTCTGGGAATAACCGGTGATCCCTATTTTTTCTAATTAGGGATAAAATATACCGTTTACGTCCAGGAATCGATGTGTAATTTCTAATAATTCCCCAATGTTTTCGATGAGTTTTGGATCAAAGTTTCCCGTCACAAATCGTTCTGATTTACAGTTATTTTAAGGGCATGTCTCTAGGGGGTGCTATGTAAAAATCGTGCGCGTGACCATGTTTGACGCTGTTCGCAATCTTGCTAGCGGCCGCTACTGACGGTAAACGTACATACTTCAAAGAGCGCTGACGGTCCGAATTGCTTTAGAATGAATCATTTAGAATTGTATAAATCAGAAAAATAACGTGTCTCATCACAGCAAAAAGCACATGCTTAACGACTTCTGATTGCTTCAAAAGCCCTAGATTATTGTTTGAAAACCCCTCTGCGAACGGACGCTAAGGCCAGAAGCGGATATGAATTTCTGGTTGGTAAAGTCCCTGACAAATCTTGCCTCCTCTAACCTAATAATCGTATCGTTCACAGAAAGAAAATTGGTTGCTTATGAACAGAAATACTGAAAAGAATTAAAACTTGCCATAAAGTGTTTTGCAAAGGCAGAAAATTGGACGTTTTGTTAAAAGCGCCCTCTGGCGTCATCGGCGGATGTCGACGCTTCAAGTGGCGTTGAAGTGGTATCTTGGCGCGCCGTGCGGTTACCGCAGTCCGGAACATGTGGAAGGGAACCTACCTTGGCGTGGTATCATGTCTAGGGAGGCGTCAGTTCACCACTCGTAAGACAATATGACAACGGTGCGTGAAATCGTTGCTCACTCGCCGTCACTTTTGCAGAACCAGGCTGATGTGAAGAAACAAATGCCATCTGAGGCATGCATTGTCACAGCGATTGACCTAAATGTTTGGAAAGAAACTTCGTACTTGTCAGGTATCATTTTGAGTAATATAGAGAGAGGGAGGGAGAAAAAGATTGGATATATGCAACTGGAGAAAATGCGTTTTTAGTTGATCGGTAATTTTCAATATTGGAGTCAATACATTTTCTTCTAGATCAAGCGAAGCTTTTTTAATTGGATTCTTATTCAGAACAGACACTTCCGTTTTGCTAATCTTCTTCATTGAATATATTGACGCCTAGTGATCAATGTTGTCTTGCTTTTCTTTCATAAACATCTTGCGTCGTGTTGTGTTATTGTGTTTATAATATCAGTAATGTAAGACTTTGTAGAGCAGTGCTTGAACCCTTGTTATTATTGCGGGCATAGTTTCTAACGTCCTATGAAGTCGACCCATGGTCAACACTTTTATCGCACACACGCGCCGGTGTTGCATTTCACAGTGTGCTAAGCCAGCGTACAAACTATGACTAGATCGTCACAATATTAATATCAAGCCATCTTTTTTCTAAATAATTGAATTTCAACTCGAGGACGGTTCTCATTACAAAGTGGAACAAACGCTAGAGGCAAACGGTCGGGTAATGTCTACCGAATACTCGATCTGACGGGGAAATATATTGAAAATTAACACAATCAACTACAAAGTTGTTATAATATAACGGCGTTTGTTAAAGTCTTTTTGTCTATGCAATAAAGGCAAAACTCAATTTTCTCTGCCAATATATTTTGCTGATAACCTTTGTTGAGCGTGCATGCTAATTTTCAGTCTATTTTACGTATGCATTGTATAGAAATGACATACAGGCGGATAGGTGGAATAAGTATTCAGGCGGGTAAGTGAAATACAACAGCATGTAATACTTCAGTATTCAGGGGAGCGTGAATTGGAATTTAGCAGTATAATATAACTATGTACTCAGGCAAGTAGGTGGAATACAGCAGTATAATATATCTATATACTCAGACAAGTAGGCGGAATACAGCAGTTCAATACAGCTATGTACTCGGGCAAGTAGGTGAAGTACAGACGTATAATATACCTATATACTCAGGCAAGAAGGTGAAATATAGCAGTATAATATAACTATGTATTCAGGCGAGTAGGTGAAATATAGCAGTATAATATACCTATGTATTCAGGCGAGTAGGTGAAATATAGCAGTATAATATAACTATGTATTCAGGCGAGTAGGTGAAATATAGCAGTATAATATAACTATGTATTCAGGCGAGTAGGTGAAATATAGCAGTATAATATACCTATGTGTTCAGGCGAGTAGGTGAAATATAGCAGTATAATATACCTATGTATTCAGGCGAGTAGGTGAAATATAGCAGTATAATATACCTATGTGTTCAGGCGAGTAGGTGAAATATAGCAGTATAATATAACTATGTATTCAGTATAATATAACTATGTATTCAGGCGAGTAGGTGAAATATAGCAGTATAATATACCTATGTGTTCAGGCGAGTAGGTGGAATACAGCAGTTTGGTATACTGAAGTTGTTAGACTGAAAATTGGAATATAGCAGTATAAGGTATTCTAGTTTTCAGTCGTTTTCGTGGAATACGACAGTATAATATACTTAAGTTTTCAGGCGTGCCGGTGAAACAGAGGTGGCTTGAATACAACGTACTTGGACGGGTAGATGAATACAGCTGTAAAATCTACCCAGGCGAGTAGATACAACATTATAGTTTATCTCCTATGAGGTAATCAAAATAGGGGGAATACAATTGTAAAAAAAACTCAATATTTGATGACACGAATAACTAATCTCTAATGAAGTGAGTGACAGGAAAACAATGGTATGAAAAAAAAGGTTTCGGAATATATATAGCGGAATAAGTTACTTTTGTTTCCAATGCAGGTACTTGGTCGGAAAACAGTGATACTATATTACAGACATAGACACATGAAATACGTACAGTGTACTCGGGTCAGATGAGGGCTGATAAGTGAGATGGAGGATATTAATACAGTAAATGGGGAGGATAAATAGGATACTGAATGTGTGGCAAGTATATGTAATATAACGAAGGAGTTCAGCACAGCACGTAATTTCTCTGGTCTATTTTTGGTATTTGTGTTATTGGCATAAGGCACAAAGACCTCGTTTCGTATTGAATTGCACGCCTCTAGCAAAATTTCCTAATTTCAAAAGTTTACAGATTTTGAAAGTTTTCATTATTTCCTAATGATGAAAAGAAGTCTACTGTCTCGAAAATGTCTGCATCCTCATCCATTCAATTCCAACTTGTAACGCCAAACGAAGTGTTGCATATTAACAGGAAGATGTCTTCGGATATATGTCCATTGTTTTCCAACACAGAACTATCACCACGGGTAGAATAGAACAATTTTCTGAGAGCACAGCATCTTCGTCCGAAGTATCTTATTGTTACCTGTATGTCTTTTAAAAATCCTTGATATTCTTACATACCCGTGGATTTACTGAATATCTTAATCTTAACGTATTCGTATGACAAGGTATGATGCGTCAGTATTTGTCCCTATTTTATGTATTACACTGTTTACAATAGCGTATTCCAAACACAAATCGATGAAACGAGGACAAGGATAAAATGAAGCTTAATACAAACACCAAGAATAAAAAAATCTGTCAACTGTTGACATCTTTCAGGATAATCGTGATATTTGAGACACAAGATCTTGACTATCGAATCAACCGCGGTATTTCAACACTATATTTTTGAGTGCCGGAACCATACTATATAGAAATGGATATTTGATAATAACGAATAAGTGGAAAGCTATCACTGTAGATTACAATGTAGACAGTTCAAGGAAGATGGCTGAAGCAGAAGAACTGTTGTGTTCTTGATTTCTGATTCTGGTTGGTATATACATACGATGACCATGGTCAACATCTGTTTCCTTTGTGATGTAAAAACAATATCAAAATATCTTAAAGTGAAATTAATGAACATAACCAAGCCTAATTACTAAGTGTTTTCACAACCATAGAACATAGAGCACTTTGATAACTAGAGAAAGAAGGCGTTCTGTGCCGAGATTGGAAAGATAAAATGTTGTTGATCAAAAACATACGTTGCATTTTCTTTTCAAAATACAATAATTCATTATTCAAAGTATAAAAAATTGAATAAAACAATGACTGTGTTTTTCTTAATTGCTTTCAACTGTCAAAAAAGGTTTGTTTTCATTAATCATTAATCATAATTAATACCTTATATATCATGTAACGACTGCGTCTGTTACATCCTGCTTTTACAACACTCAATCAGTCAGTGAGTAAATAATGGTATGTTTTCATAGATTTTGTTAATCTCAGTATTAATAAAACGTAAATTTGTAGCTTGCGAGTAGCAGTGCGTTTTATGTTTATATATATACGGTACACAATGATATATAGAAGATAGATATATTAGAAGATATTTTCATATCGAGTTACCATTAACATAAATATATATTTGCTCTCAACATCTACGCTGGAATATGAATTTGAAAGAAACGTATGTATAACAATATGCGTGTTTTTTTCATGATTTCACGATACAGCTTCGTCCCATTAGAGTGAGTGTGTGAATGTACAGTTCTTTTAAACACACTTCATTTGCCTGCTTTTCAGGTCTGACGGAAGCGCTATCAATTGGGACCGGAAGTTACCATCAAGTTGTATAAATCAGCGAGTCTGTTGCTATAGCTAAACCTCGTCTTTCCTTACTTTTCACATCTGGATTCGATAACTTAAAACTCTATTGTTTTGTCTTCGGATCAGTGAAATCAAATAAAAGATAATCTGGCTAGCCTTTGTATACAAGAACACTTTAACACTCAGCAGTGTACTTCCGTTTCGCATTGCTGTCGACATTTGAATAATTTACCATAAATATAAACATCTGAAACAATGTACATTTTTGTCTCCTTTTCGGAACCAACCTATCGTCATTATCAAGTGGTGTTATTTATATTGTAAATAAGTACGATTTTATATGCAGTGTTAATACTTGTGTCTTTATTTAACACGGCGACTTCTCCATATAAACGGCACGTGCAGAGAAGTACATCAAACGAGCAGGATCAAGTGCAGATATATCCAATGACAACTTAGCGGAAACAGATAGCTTGGTTTATAAATATTACAAATTTGTTGATTCAATACGGAACGAAATTAATTATCGTCAAAATATACATTTGAGGTTCACCAAAGGGAACTTTTCTACCATACATTCTATGCTTTAACAAAAAGGAAATAATTGGAACTTTCAGTAAAATTATTTCAAAAATGTTTTCTATTTGAGAACAGAAAAAACACAGCAGCCGAAAAGTTACCATTAATATTTTAGTGATGTACGTGTTTGTAACTCAAGACAGTCAATACATCTAACCGCATCGTATCGCTATGAACACTCGCAATATCACGCTGTTTCTAAACTATACACAAATGCATGCTCATACATGTATGTAAACCTTATCTAGCACTACTTTTAAACAAATTAGTTTCTCTAATATTTCCAGCTCACCAGAATGCACTTGTCGATATACATTATATACTGTGTATCCTGCATAACCTATCGCAATATTTATAGTGAATCGGGAGTGTTTCGCGACCTGCGTTCTATATGTATATAGGTAAAACAAACAGTTCGGCACTAAACTAATGGTTATTGCTACAAGCCCCAGGACATTTCAATCAGAAATAATTGAAATGATTTACCTCTATAAAATAAAGATGGCCTGTCCATATGCCCATTCCTGATATTAATGATAATCGCCTAAATGTTGATATATCATAAACGAAACATACCGAGTAGATAAAGAAAGTGAAGACGGGCCCAGAGTAGTACATACAGATAATACAATGTACTTATACTATCGGAACTGGTCAAATACAGTACATACAGCATCGAGAATACCTAACGAACGGCAAATAACGGGTTGTTGTTACAATACATACACAACGGCCAATAACGGGTTATTGTTACAATACATACATAACGACAAATAACGGGTTGTTGTTACAATACATACACAACGGCTAAAAACGGGTTGTTGTTAAAACACATAGACAACGGCATATAACGGGTTTTTATTACAATACATACACAACGGCAAATAACGGGTTGTTGTTACAATACATACACAACGGCAAAGAACGGGTTGTTGTTACAATACATACACAACGGCTTTAAACGGGTTGTTGTTACAACACGTAGACAACGGCAAATAACGAGTTTTTATTCCAATACATACACAATGGCAAATAACGGGTTGTTATTACAATACATACACAATGGCAAATAACGGGTTGTTGTCACAATATATACACAACGGCACAGAACGGGTTGTTATTACAATACATACACAACGGCAATTAACGGGTATATACGATACATACAATACATACGAGCGAGGAATATTGGGTATATACAATACATACGACCGAGGAATATTGGGTATATACAATACATACGAGCGAGGAATATTGGGTATATACATGAATACGAGCGAGGAATATTGGGTATATACAATACATACGAGCGAGGAATATTGGGTATATACATGAATACGAGCGAGGAATATTGGGTATATACAATACATACGAGCGTGGAATATTGGGTATATACAATACATACGAGCGAGGAATATTGGGTAAATACATGAATACGAGCGAGGAATATTGGGTATATACAATACATACGAGCGAGGAATATTGGGTATATACATGAATACGAGCGAGGAATATTGGGTATATACAATACATACGAGCGAGGAATATTGGGTATATACATATACAATACATACGAGCGAGGAATATTGGGTATATACATGAATACGAGCGAGGAATATTGGGTATATACAATACATACGAGCGAGGAATATTGGGTATATACATATACAATACATACGAGCGAGGAATATTGGGTATATACATGAATACGAGCGAGGAATATTGGGTATATACAATACATACGAGCGAGGAATATTGGGTATATACATGAATACGAGCGAGGAATATTGGGTATATACAATACATACGAGCGAGGAATATTGGGTATATACATGAATACGAGCGAGGAATATTGGGTATATACAATACATACAGAACAAAAATGTAGGGTGTAATACATATAACAAACAATAACAGGTTCAATACATATAATACATACAAAATTACATTTATATATTCAATATATTTTTTTAAAGAAAATATGAAAGTTATTTGACTAATCGTTTTTTGAGATTTAAATGATTCATTATAATCCTGGATTGATTTTTGTGCCGGGTAAGGTGCCCACCAATCATATAAAAGAAAAAATAGCTGTAGGAAGGAAGTGAACACCTAGATGTTGATTTGGAATTTCTACAACATTACGAGACATAACACCATCAACAGACATTCTGTGTGGATACAGTCATGTCCGGTATTTTATACTGCCGTCAGCGTAGATTGTGTGATTTCGATATCGTTAATAAGGCACCCATTAAGAGATGAGAGGGTGTTTAAACCGAACTGGGAGGTCGACCTAATCATTTGTACATATATTTCCGATTTCGTCAGGTCAGAACTTGGTTTATTCTTAGTCAAACTCGTTCGCCAACCAATGATTGGAAAGATAAACCCTTTTCTTAAAGGTAATGTTTGTGTTGCTAACTTCTACGTCCCTTAGAATATATATAAAATCTATATCTAAAATAAAATTATAACAAAAAAAAAAGTTAAGCTTCCCCTGCATCGGAATTGCAATCCTTGTTACTGTATTACATAAATATATCTATGGACTGTGACCTGGAAATTAGAAACAATTGCCATTGCTTCAATATCTAATGCAATGCGTTTGCTAAACAATGCTAGTAATGATATGACCATATTCTACACAAAATCATAACAGGAAACATTTTATTGAGCAAATATCCGACAACGAAGGGTGAATAACTATTTTGCTTATGATTGCCTGTATTTATATTGAACTAATTCTCGAAAAGTACTTCGATAAATCAGTATTGTGGTACTGTAACTTTGATTTTATTGATTTAACATTGATTTAAACTTCAAAACAGAAATTATTTACGGAAACCTAAATACGTGTTTTTTGCATATTACTGCTACATAAAAACTGCTATTGAATTGGCAGAACGAAAACGAAAGTCTACAAAGATGATGTGATATTAGAATAAGCACTATTTATAGTATTGTTAGCTAACTTCGTCTATCACATCACAAGACTTTAAATATCTCTTAATATCAATCTCCACTCCTGCACCTCAGAGTTAACAATTGATAACATTGTATTCCTTGTAGTCTTTCCTATTAGAGGTGCCTCACTAGGCTGCGCTTTTACATAACCCACATCTGACAAGGTTAATTTCAGAATGTTAGTAAACAAGAAATCTTTTAATACATCTCACCAACCCTGGTAATTAGAGATTTTTGTAATTCGAATGTACTTGACCAGGTTTTTATTTATAAGTACGCTGTGGTTTCTGCGTGCTGTATGGTTCGGTAGATAAATCTACTTGATGACAATGTACTGTGTTTGGTCGACTGCTGTCTGTGATATAGCATTCGCTAAATGTTTCTAAATAGACAATGTCAGACGTGGCAAGTTAGTTCATATTACGAATTGACATAGACCGTTTATAGATGTCGGACGCCACGGGTCAAAACAGTGGTAGAAACATGCTTTTACAAATAAAAATGACACTAACAGCGCGTGGGATGTTTGGTCAAATTGGTGGGGTGCCCATTTCAACCACACTGATTGACCATTTGTTGGTGGAGCAACCTGTTGTGAAGAAAGATGACCCAAAACTTGTTTACATACGTATATCGAAGACACCAAAGTAAACAGCTTAAGAATAATCATGGAATAATTGTATTTATCTAGGAAAATGAATTATCTAATCCAGTTGCGGTAGATAATCTAGCCCTTGATTATCTACGGATCTGTGTATATAGCATTTGCGTTTGACCAGTGTCAGCTGAGAATGTGACATCTCCAACAAAAACGATCCGGCTGTGGTGTTCTATTTCGGAACAGTGATATCCCTTATAATAGCTGGGGCCGTCGCGAGCAGGTACCGCGGGCGAATTTCGGCCCTCGTTAATCCAATCTTCCACCCGAACACGTTTACATAAACACTTCGGACAATGGGGGCTAAAAAATCGTAATGGTTTATAAACTAAAACCTCTACTGTAGATTCTGTTCCAAATGAACTCAGTCAGGCCTTCACATTTCAATTTTCTGGTCTTTACTGTGACCGGAAAACCTTTGTTTGTCTACGTATATTGACTGATTGAAATGGTCTCAGATCTTTGTCCAGTGTAAATCCGCTGACCGAAGATCGCCACAACGCACAGACACCTTCTGTAATAATGACATTTCTACTTCTGTTTATTTTAGATAGAAAACATAAACGATACGAATTATACTCGGTTATTTAATAACAACGCACCTAGACATTATCCGGCCAATTCTGTGAAAGAGTCCGGTTCAAGCGCCGATATATTGTGAATGCATTTGGACTCAATACTAATGGACACGCTACCCGGAAATGATCGGAAAATTGTAGGAATTAAGGTTGTCAGACTGTTGTTATTTCAGATGAGCGTTGATGAGACATGGCTGCAACCCTCTACCAAGAAGGATGTCCATAATTGTTTCTAGAGATATTACACTGCTGTTAAACAGTTGAATGAGCGTTGTATATGGAAACCGTTGATTTGTATGAACATAGCAGTGCGAAAAAATGGAGGCGTAGACTGGAACCTCCGAAGTCTTCGTTAGATAGATACATTTTCAATTTGTGCATTCTATACCGTACATTGCTTTTGATCGGACTGTTACAAATAAATAAGATTACGAAGCTTTTTAAATGTGATAAGGTCCTCAAAATAGATACCATTATCAGGTCCGGATTACCCGGAAAAAGTCCACATAGTTCGGACTGGGGAATCAAACCTTGGTCGCCAATGACAGTTCATTGTAATTATTGCAATGTCGCTACATTGTCAGATACATTTCCTACCTATTTATGTCAGAAAATTTCTTTTTCTTCTAGAAAATTCTAACGATACCAAAAATGCCCGACGCCATCACCTGAAAGGTGTTATGCAACGTGTACATTAATTAGATGTCCACACCAGATGTAGTAAAGGTGGAAATACATAGGAGGAGCTACTTATAATCACAAATAGCAAACCACCATATGGTGAAACTTTATGCACTCCTCCCTCGGAAGATAAAAAAGATAATAAAACTGTTCAAGAAAGATCCGAAGTGCGAGGTGTTTTTCGATTCCAATACTACTCGGAGTGGTTTGATTCTGATAAATTGCGATCACACACTACATTGTACATGGTTGTGTGTTTGGGCAAGAAATATTTCACTTTTGCTTTGGAAAAAATACGACGGGTCTTTAGCATGAGGCTAAGTGAGATATATGTATCTATTGCAAGGAATTATACCCCGCCTGAAAACGACATGAACATTCGCTTATCAATATCATGATATTTAGTAGAAGGGAAAAAATACATTTCAAAAGTCAACTTTACCTAAATGATTAACATTTCGATACGAATTCTGTCGGTTTCATTTTCATGTAAATAATATGAATGTGAAGAGAAAATTTTCTTCTTGCCGAGATTGGCTCTAAGGGAGCTAACTCTTTCTAAATTTAATTACTCCACATCACACAGCGACTTTAATTGCAACAGCGCTATAAAATACCCGCATACTACAGAGGAATTAGAACGAAATGCCAAACTGTCATTACATAAACTGATTATAGAATCGTTTATTTATTAATTAGAAAACTATAAACGCAATTGCAGTACTCGTTTGAACGAATAATGTCGAACCCGTTGAGAAGAATCCGACATTTCAGACCTCTGGGCAGAGTCACGTGACATTTTCGTCACGTAATAAAGCATGGAAACAAGAAGAATTGTAATTACCGTTGCGTTTTACGTCAGGTTCCAGCTCGTCCTTTCAAATGAAATACGGGTCGTGCCAGTTACATTAAATTCTGACCTTTAAAACCCGACGTTTGACATGAGACACAGAAGTTGACGTTAGAAGTGATCATCAAAGGGCACTGTAATTTTAGCCGCAAGTCTACACTTCACATGTTGTTTTCACCTTTCCTACAAAAAGGTTATTCTGTTAGAAACTTGCGTTTGTCAATAATCTTTTCTGCATAAGATTTCAAAGTTTAGTTGATCACTTTATCATATGTAACACGACTACTTGTCTCTTCCCCATCCGAGTCACAACTGCCTAATGAAAGGTGTTATTTCAGTAATTTACGTCCAAGAAACCCAGTCTACATATAATGGTGTTATACCTATACTCAGTGACAAATTTTAACCATGATGGCTCTCAGCGATATGGTCAATATTATGGGTTTTGTTAGGTAAAATAAAATACGTCATTAAAGGACGAAAATATACTTTATGTTAATATTACGTCGTCTGAATAATACATCTGACAAAATAATCTTCTGATGGCGAATGATTATAAACAGAGAAAAACTATGTACAAAGTATAATACTTTTGTTTGGGTATAGTAAACAGCTGCCGAAGGGAAGTAACTCTCAGTAGCGTCTGTTAGAATGATCGAAGTTTACACACGACGACCAAGAAAATGTTATCTGTATATGAAAGTCAAGTACTTAAGTCATTAGATCTGATCTGGGTATGACTTTATGAAATTGTAAATGAAATAAGGAATAGATTGTATCAATAATTCGATTCGTGGCGGCCATTACAATCAAACACTTCAGTCGTCGGTGTATCATTTTTTGAAGCTGCAGGTAACCATTTTTAATGCGACTTCTTCAATGAATTCGGTACATTAATATCCCCTGTCAACATTAAATCCAAGATTTCGAAACCAAGGACGTGCTCCTACAGTAATAGTTAAATGTCAAGTGAGCGAGAACGTCATGTGTTAATAACATCAACTGTACCACAAGACC